>NW_028301604.1:30302386-30604772 GCF_987345545.1 Pholcus phalangioides
CAGATCGTCACCTTGTCCATAGCTTAATATAAAAAACTCCCCAAAACAAAATAGCACTATTTCAGTATCCTATAAGATTAACACAATTCAAAGCAAAATGACAAAAAAAAATACTTGGTAACAAAAACAATTTTTGGCCAAAACAATGTACTAGCAACCACAGATAATTCTTTTCTGTCTCTCCTCACAATATATCTATGTCAGAGGTAAAGGACCCATGTCGCAAAAGAGCAGTTTAAAGTTTGTAGTTTTTGTTATGTTTCTTTATTTACAGCTTGCTTATTTATGAATATTTTTCAATAATCCTTTGTACACTTATTCTTTAGACTATTGACTTTCAAATTATAATACTTTAGATTTTTGGGTGTCTTAACTTTTTAATTTAAAAAAATGTTTAAAAGAAAGCGTATGGACATGGTGCCGTCTACCTCAAAGTTAAAAATTAAAAGAACTAATACCTGTGACATAGTGCCTTATGCTTCTATGTTTGATTGTTGAATAAAAATGCATTCTATCATATGAAAAATTGATTTATTCCATTCTCACAACAAATAATATTCATTAAATAATATTAATAACACCAATGCTTAAAAAATGTTGATTGGTATTAAAAAAAAGTTTTTACATCAGTCAAAAACCCAAAAAAAACTTAATTTTCCTGAACACCCGAGTAATCTCGAGCGTTGGTAGATGTTGGTAAATTCTTATAGAAACCATGACACACAAAAGGTAGAAATTGCAACAATATCAAATCTTCATATTTTTGCCCAGGCCCATAACTAGGCTGAGGAGACTGGGGTACTGCCCCAGGGTCCTTAAAAAAATATACATTTATTTTGCATAATAATAACCCTTTTGGGGGGGGGGGGACCAAGAAAATGTCTGCCCTGGGAAGGCACGTCAATTCCGTTTTTGCCTAGAAATTGGTAACAAGTCATTAGTGATGGATAGTAAAGCTTCAGGCCATCTAATGAATACTTCTGTGGGATCTTATTAAATCAAATTCTTTGAAGTCATCATCCAAAGAAGTTTTAAAAAACAACTTTCCAATATCATCTTGACGCAGTGCTGTCTTAACGCACGGGCCCACCCGGACGCGGGGGGTCTCAAGTACAGAGGGAACCTCGTGAAAAATTAGATCTAAAACTTTTGGGAGTAAGCATGTATATTTTGGTAAGCAAGCATTTCTAACCAGGTACGGCCACACAAAAATCTCCATGCCCGAGGGTCCATGATGCTCTTGAGACAGCAGTGTCTTGCTGCAACTGAAGATGAATACATTTAAACATTAAAATATGTGTTTGTCAGTATAATTATTTATCAGCTGATAAACAATGAGTTTAGTTGCTTGGAAGTCTTGGAGTTCCACATTGTGTACTGTGTATTTGGTAGATGTTTAGCATCAAGTTATTACGAATCCTAAGGTATCTGTATTGTCATGTATGATGGGATTTTTTTACCCTTTTCTTTCTATTCGACCATGAACCATGTCAGTTTACATATGGGTGTGGCTCTTTATGAAAACCTTTTGATCTATTCATTGAATCTGTGGGTAGGTTTTCCAAATCTGAAAAAAAAACTAACAAGATACTTATTCTTATTATACCCATAACAATTATCTGTCCATATGATAATTTCTTGAATGATAGACTAAGTTATCACACTATTTTCCCTTTTTAACAGACACAAAGTCATTGCTCTTCTGTCATGAGTTTCTTTACTATCAACCCACATGATGCAATGTGCTGATGAATTAGAGGAATCATAAATAGTAAAATTTCAGCATGGGGAAGTGAGGCATTTGCCCACCCCCACCTCGATTATTGGGCCCAACAGTTGAATAACATATTCACTGACTAAATAAATGTCTTTGACCCAGGTTACAGATGCCTCCTTCCTCTTATGTTTAACTTGGACCCTGACATACACGCACAAACTTTTCAGTTCGCGTGGGCCATATCATAATGAAAAAAAGTGATAAAATTGATGCTGGAATAATTTCTGCATAGTTACGGGGCCTCAAACAATAGTGCATAGTTATATCTACAAACAATGTATGACAATTTTTCCAGATGATGCTGTATCCTTTGTAAGTATACATAGAGATATGAGGCTTCAAGCGTACTTGGTACCCTTTGTCTCTAAGAAAAATGTGACATGATGCCTTTTATGAAGTAAATATGTCTGGAATTTTTTATTGGAATAGAACTTAACATCCTATACCTATGTGTAGAGTAACGAAAGTACAGCAAATAAATAGTGATATCTCAATTTTGTAAAAAAGTACATGGTGCCCTTTATCTCTGGCATAGAGATATATTACACATTCTTTTTTTTAAATCTTCCAAATTTCAGTCTGTCAACTATCTCAATAATGCACAGCAAATTATAAAAAGACATAAGTTTTTTAATAATGATGCTCTTTCGAGACCACTTTCAAAAAGCACAGTGCAAACTTTGTAAATTACAAGGTACAATGTAAATAAATTAAGGTGAACCAGACGGTTTTAATCTATTGTCCATCCTTTTTTCAAAGCGATTTGTTTACACTTTACTGTTCTCAATATGCCAGTATAATTGTTTTCAACAAATGAAGTACTTTCATTTCTACCTCTTTGCTGAACATTGTAAATATTGTTTATGCCTCTACATGCTCTAAAAATAAAGACGACAACTGAATGCTATTGGGTAGCATCAGAATCATCAAACCTAGAATAAGGATATGTATCCCAGTGCTTTGTTATGCAAACTGTTATATATATATATACACACAAAATCTGCACCATAATTTTGAATGATGAATGTTACTGTTCAAGACCATGAAGCAGTAAATAAAAAATTGTTTTTTCCATCCAGACAGAAGTTTTAATGACTACTCTACTTATTGAACCCGCTAACTAAGGAAAAGAAAAATTGAAGCAAATGGTACAAATACAACCCCTAAATAACCTGAAAAACCATACAATTTTTGATTTGGCAGAATCCATAGGCACTGAACCCTAGGGACTGAGGCTCTTCAACCCCACCCCCCAGTAATTTCTGAAAAAAATACGCAATGCACCTTCTCTCCCCTGCATATGCATTTGAGTCCTGTATATACAGGATGACCAGCAACTTCAGAGCCCCTCCCCCCAATATTTTCATGTCTGCACCTTTGGCACAATCATTAATTGCAATCTATTAAATTTGTATTATTTGGCAATATACTGATATGTAGCCAAGTGGGCAATCACCTCATGGGATATAATAAATGCCCCGTTGTGTGCTATAGCATTTTTAGGAGGTTTGAAACAAAAGTTTTTAGTAGGTATATCTATGGCTGTTAGATTAAACTTTTTGAGAATCAGCTTGATCTTAAGTGAGACCATTGAGTAGAAAATTCAGGAAACCAGCAAGAGAAATCACTTTGGAAAATATTACTGAGAGGCCCCTCAATGAAAATGTAGTTATACCATACGATCCAATGGTCTCACTTAAGATCAAGCCGATTCTCAAAATGTTTAACCTACAGTCATAGATGTGCCTACTAAAAACTTTTATTTCAAACCTTCTAAAGATGCTATACCACAGAATAAACAATGTGTGTGGGGCAATAATTTTATTCCATGCTACGATTGCCTGCTTGGCTACATAGGACAAACAAGGAAACCCATAAAAACTAGATTAAATAAATATGCTTGATGTGTTAAAAATCAAGAATTTGAAAAATCTACCATCGCCACTCACTGCTGGCAAGAGGGCGATAAATTAAAATTTCAGGAAGCGAGATTTTTCCACAAAGTAAAGTCCACGGCAGATTTAGACTTCTACGAAGGCACATAAATTCAGACCTTCAAAAATAAATTAGTAAACTACAATAAATCAACTCCATTGATTGCTAAGCCACTGCTTAAATTCATTATGAGCGGGAATTTAAAGAAAATTTGAATAGACCAATCGGATAGCTCCATTTCGCAAGCAACCAATCAGGTTGTGGCAAAACACTTATACACAGGTGCTTTACTTCATTCTTACCACAGCGTTTGACTTAAACGGACGTACAGTTTTTTGTTCCGCTGAACAACCAAGATTGAAGATTTGGTAATGAATCCAAGTTGGATACTCGGTCTGCGCAATATTCTTAACCTCTGAAGAGGACATCCATAGCATATCAAAATGCATAAGGAGTTTTTTAGTATTTCTTGGTATTTGCCTTATTCGTTGACGATTTTTTGAGAATATATTCATTATTCCCTCCTCAATTAAAATCAATTGCATGAATCTTGTTGATAGGATTTGATAGAAAAGTAGAACAAAAACCTAGAAAAAATGACAACAGTAGGACATTTTACAAATAAATAGGAAAAGTAACACAAGTGGAAGCCTTGTATTATTTCATTTATTATGACAGATCTGTAGCAAATTTTATAGAAACTTACATATATATTCAATAAATAATTACCTTCATTACCACCTGTTTCCTGGGGTGGATCAGACACTGCTATGGCTAAATCACTAAACACATAAAAAGAAAAAGCAGGAAATAATTTAAAATAATCATACAGTTCATACAGGATGTTATGTAACAAAACAGTGAATGAACTTTAAATGATGAATTCAACAACAATACAGAGATACTGCCATTAACAAATACCTCGGCTAACAAATTTTTCGACTAATGAAGATTTTTTAGCAGTTTCTCTGCCTTGTCTAACAAATATGGATTTGGCTATTGAACATTTCTGTTGATATCAATGCAAAGGCTAACTTTAAACTGCGGTGTCGCGAGTCAAATGTGCGCATGAATTAAAATGAACCCAATGAATTACTGCCACTCAAGCTAGATTAATTCATGCCTTTCCAGAAGATCCTATGTTTCTTTTTTAAGACAAGAGAAAATGCATTCAGATAAAAAACAGGAGGGGAGCCTAAACTTGAATGTTTTCAGTACATACAATAAGACATTTGATGCCAAACTAAATGGTCTGAACAATTCTAGGAGCTTATCTTTTCCATCTGTATATATGAGAGAAATGAATTGACAAACTACCCCAAACTTTTTGTTCACCAATATTTTTGAAACCTACAGAAAATTTTTGACTATACTTGAGACAAACTATAAACTTAAAATGTAACAATTTAGTATTCAATGAGATATGGGCAATCTAAGCAAATGACAATCTAATTACAGTCTTCACTGTAACTTTTCTTCGGGTAAAATTGATAACAGAAGACTGGTTCCTTGTTTTTGGAGAACTAACTTTGATGTTTTGAGAGGAAGATTAGCTGAATTTTTCATAGACTGATTGGAATCAATCGGGATGGTAAGTCAATGGGAAGAATTTAGTACGAAGCTGTCCTGTTTTGCACTATGTCATACCCTTTGTTCGAAAAAAGCGTATTTGTACATCGCACCCTCTATGGTTCACGGATAGCGTGCACAACCTTTATCTTGAAAAGAAAAGAGCATTCAGTGAGTATAAAAGTGGACGAGATGACATATTATTTGTTTACTGATAAAAGAGTGCTGAAGAAAGCAATAAGGGATAGTAAAAAGGAAGTTGAATTTAGGTTGGCAGATAACATAGGCTCTGACCCAAAATCATTTTTAGATACGTCAATAATGGATGCAAGGGGACAGTTGGCCCCCTGTCGATAGGAGGGTCATGGCTAGAGAGCAATGTAGGCATGTGTAGTGCTTTCAATGACTTTTTCGTGTTGGTTTTTAATGGAGATAATGATATTCAATATACGGGTGTTGCATTTTGTAATAAAATCCTCAACGATATTCAAGGAGAAAACGTGAAGGTCTTAAATATTCTAAGAAATGTATGTGCAAGCAAAGCACCAGATGATATACATCCCAGGGTCCTCAGGGAATGTACTAATGAATTGTTGGAGCCAGTCGCAAAAATATACAGGAGTAGTGTTGCTGAGGGTATCGTCCCAAGAGATTGGAAACTTGCCAATGAGGTTCCGATATTTAAAAAGCGTTGTAAAGAAGCTGTGTTTAATTATCGTCCAGAGAGTTTCATGAGCTCTATCCCAAAAATTTTGGGAATTATTAAAATTCAATTGGTGAAGTGGATAAACAAAAATATATATGTATATAATGTATTACCAGATAATCTCACCATGGGTTCAGGGAGGGGAAGTCATGTGTAACTAACCACCTTTGCTTCGGTGATCATGTGACAGACTTTGGGTAAGGCTAAAAATGTAGATGTTGTTTGCCTTGATTTCCAGAAGGTATTCGATCGTGTCCAACATGGTAAACTCATGAAGCGTTTACATGAGATTGGAATTGGAGGCAAATTGCTGAAATGGATAGAATCATGGTTAAGAGATAGGTCACAACGAATTATAGTGAACAGGGAATTCTTTGATTGGACAAGCATCACAAGTGAAGTTCCTCAAGGAAGTGCCCTTAGCCCCATACTTTTATCAGTTTTTATCGATAAACTCGATCAGGGTATCAATGGGATTGCTAGCAAATTTGAAGATGACGTGAAGCTAATGGGGGGTAATCGGGAATCAAAGCAATAGGGAGTTGCTCCAGACCAACTTAAACATGATTGCAGCATGGGTAAATGAATAGAGCATAATGTTTAGCATTGACAATGCATGGTTGCTCATTTTGGTTCGAACAACCCTGGTTCTCTTACAAGTTGAATAATGTCACTATCCCGGATGCAACTAGGGTCACCGATTGGAGAATTCTCATTGATGAGTGGCTTTTTTAGGTTTTCTGAACATTGCTCAGCGGTTGTCAAAAAAGCGAATAGAATGCTTGGTCTCATTTTCAAAAAGGTCTCTTTGCGTTCTCCTAAAGTCATTCTTCCGCTTTTCCAATGTCTACTTCGTCCTGAGGTTTTGGAGACCATACTTACAGAGGGACCTGACTTAGTTGAAGGGGTACACAGAAGAGCTACGCATGTCCTTATTGGCACACAGGGCTTGACTTCATTTTTTGAATATGTTTACATTGGATGAACGCGGTTGTCACGGAGATATGATCAAAGTGTTCAAAATTTTCAACGGGATGGATAGGATGGACCATGAATTAATAATACACCGTTAATTGACTGCTTTTACAAGGGGACACCAGTATCGATTGGTGAGGGACAATGCAAGGTTATGGTGTCGCAGGGAATTTTTCTCCAATAGGGCTGTTAATAAATGGAATAGCTTACCTCCGGAGCTGGTAAATTCTAACACAACTGACACGTTTAAAAAGAAATACGATAAACATGTCAGGGTAAATCGAGAAGCTATCCATACATATAATTAGACAGCCATAAGTATTCTTTACGGGCATTGTATAATATTTCATCATGTATATATATTGTTTGTAATTGCATTTTTAATTGTGTTGCTATATTTTTGTTATGGCCATCTTTTTCTCAGCCACCTTGTTGGGCCACTCGCCTGTTGTGGCATTGTATTTGTAAAAGCATTTATAACTTAATTTATCTCGCACTCTCAGCTGTTCGCAATGAGCTCATGTATGTGTCTTTATACATATATCATGTGTGGCGTCACAAGTGGAGTTCCTCAAGGAAGTGTCCTTGGCCTCCTTACTTTTTTGACTTTTTATCAATAAACTTGATCAAGGTATCAATGGGATTGTCAGCATATTCGCAGATGATGTGAAGCTGATGAGAGTTGCCTGGAATCAAAGCGATAGGGAGTTAAAACAGGATTGCAGCATGGGCAAATGAATGGAATAGCATTGACAAGTGCATGGTCGCTCCTTTTGGTTTGAACCACAACCACGTTTCTTTTACTAGTTTAATGGTGTCGCTATCCCATATGCAACTGGGGTCACCGATTTGGCAATTCTCATTGACGAGCGGCTTAAGTTTTCTGAACATTGTTCAGCGGTGGTCAAAAAGGTAAATAGAATGCTTGGTCTCATTTTCAAAAAGGTCTCATTGCATACTTTTAAAGTCATTCTTCCGTTTTTCCGAGGCTTAGTTCATCCTGGACTGGAGTATGCTGTAAAGTTTTGGAGACCATACCTACAGAGGGACATAGACTTGGTTGAAGGGGTGCAGAGAAGAGCTACGCATGTCCTTATTGGCACACAGGGCTTGAGTTATGAAAAGACTTCATTTTTGAATATGTTTACATTAGATAAACGCAGGTGCCTGGGAGATATGATCGAAGTGTTAAAATTTTTTGATAGGATGGACCATGAATTATTAGTACACCAAGGGCATAGCGAGGGGGGGGACTTGGGGTCTGTCTCCCCCCCCCCAGAAATATGAGAAAATGATCGAAAAAAAGGGAAAAGATGGCAAAATCTATTGTTTTATCATTTTGGTCCCCAAACAAAGTTTCTGGCTACACCCCTGTAGCACACCGTCAATTGACTGCTTTTACAAGGGGGCACCAGTATCGCTTGGCAAGGGACAATGTGAGGTTATGGTGTTACAGGGAATTTTTCTCTAATAGGGTTGTTAATAAATAGAATTTACCCCCAAAGCATAATGTTTTGTGATGTTCTGCAAGGAGCCCTCAGCTGACTGAAAATGTTCTGCGTTAAAAATTCACATATACATAATAGCGTTTTTCTACACTCTTCTTAAAATTCTTCCAGATTGTTCTGCAACAGCACTGGCTGTTCTGCAACGTACGTCGCACATTTCGACATATTCTGCTTTGGGGAAATTTACTACCTTCAGGGGTAAGCTATTCCAACACAATTGGCACGTTTAAAAATAAAAAATATGATAAGCATGTAGGGGTAAATCGAGAAGTTATCCATACTTAGATTAAGACACCCATAAGAATTCTTATGGGGCATTGTATAATATTTCATCATGTATATATATTGTTTGTGATTGCATTTTCAATTGGGTTGCTGTATTTTTGAAATATATGACATCCATTCTCAGCCACTTTGTTGGGCGTTGTGACGTTTTATTTGTATGATTTTTAATAACACATACAAAGGAAATATAAATTTTATTTTTTCATAATTTGGTTGTCAAATATATAGTGCAACTTATATAAAAAATTCCAGTTTTTAATCTTTCAAAAAATCCTTTATAAATACTAAAAAGCACTAAGAAAAGACAAATACCGGCTGAAGGTGGAAATGATCAACATCATAGTTTGATAGAGAATTTACAGAAAGATGAGAAACTGAATAACTTTTATTTTACATTATATACACAACCCAGCTGGGTTCCTAGGTGTTCTCTATGATGTAGACATATCATTTCAGTGTCTCACACTCACGCGGATGGGAAAGGAATCTCCTAGAATGTCTAGACCACTCAGTTTGATGCTACGAGTCTTGCACCGAAAGAACGTATGCACTTGAGCATCCAAGTATAGGTTTTTTTTCTCCTTTTAATGCATTTTTTGTTTAATTCATTTAATCACTCATTTCACACAAAATGGCTCAAAAGCTTTCTGGAAGAGAAATAAAGGTACAGGTGGAAAGTGATTTTCAGGCAGACATAAATTTATCAAGCTAGTGAGATGATGATGCATGAAAATTCAGCTTACAATGGTTGCACGTTTTCTGAGTGCATGCATCCACATGAACTAAAATATTCATTAGCTAACGTAAAAGTATCACAGAAAATATCTTCATCAGCAAAAAAAATTTGCAAGGGGAAACATTACTGTATGTGTCATACCACTTGTGTTTTAGACCTGTTGAGTCTTGGTTTGAGCTTTTTTTTCTGAAAGACAATTTATTATCACTTTTTACTCATAGCTCAAGCCTTGTGTGCCCACAAGAGCATCCACAGCTCTTCTCTGCACCACCTCAACCAACTCTATAGGTATGGTCTCCAGAACTTTACAGCATACTCCAGTCCAGAACAAACTAGGCCTCTAAAAGTGGAAGAATGAATTCAAAAGAATGCGAAGTGACCTTTTTTGAAAATGAAACCAAGCACTCTATTCGCTTTTCTTAACTACTGCTGAACAGTGCTCAGAAAACCTAAGCCGTTCATAAATAAGAATATCCAGATCGATGAACCTAGTTGTAACAGGAATAATAACACCATTCCGCTCATAAGTCAAACGTGTGTTGTTCTAACCAGAATGAGTGACCATGCACTTGTCAATGCTAAATGTCGTACTCCGTTCATTTGCCGGTGTGACAATCCTAATCAAGTTGGTCTGGATTGGTCCTTATCGCTTTGATTCCAGACAACCCTCATCAGTTTCACATCTGTGAATCTGCTAACAATCCCATTGATACCTTGGTCACGTTTATTGATAGAAAGTCAAAAAAAGTATGGGGCCAAGGACACTTCCTTGAGGAACTCCACTTGTGATGCTTGTCCAATCAAAGAACTCCCTGTTCACTATAACTTGTTGTGACCTATCTCTTAACCACGATTCCATCCAATTCAGCAAGTTGCCTCCAATTCCAATCTTGTGTAAACGCTTCATGAGTTTACCATGTTGGACACGATCGAATACCTTCTGGAAATCAAGGCAAACAACATCTACATTTTTAGCTTTACCCAAAGTCTGTCACATGATCACCGAAGCAAAGGTGGTTAGTTACACATGACTTCCCCCTGCCTGAACCCATGGTAAGATTATCTGGCAATACATTATATACATATATATTTTTGTTTATCCACTTCACCTAGATTGCCTTTAAATAATAATTTCCAAAATTTTTGAGAAAGAGCTCATGAAACTCTCTGGACAACAATTAAACACAGCTTCTCTACAACGCTTTTTAAATATCGGAACTACATTGGCAAGCTTCCAATCCCTTGGGATGATACCCCTCAGCAACACTTCTCTTGTAAATCTGGGCCACTGGCACCAACAGTTCATTAGCACATTCCCAGACGCCCCTCCTAGGATAGATATCATCTGGTCCTGCTGCTTTGCTTGCACATACATTTTTTAAAAGACACAAGACCTCCACATGTTCCACTTGAATATCGTCGAGGATTTCATTATCTCATGCAACACTCGTACACTGAATATTGTTCTCTCTATTAAAACCTGAGACAAAAAAAAATCATTGAATGCACTCTAGACATACTTGCTTAACTCTCTACCCTGGACCTTTTTAATGAGAGGGGGCCAAATCTTCCCTTTATGTCCACTATTGATGTACCTGATAAATGAGTTTAAGTCAGTGCCATCGTTATCTATCAACTTAGATTCAATTTGTTTTTTACTATCCCTTTCTTCAATGCCCTTTTTTTAACAGTAAACGATGACAGGTCACCTCGTCCACTTTTATATTTCCTGTGAATGCTTTTTCCTTTTCAAGATAACGATTATGAAGATCAAAGACAATATAAGTATATGATTTTCCAAGGGACTTATATTCATCCAGTGCAGATCCATGAAAATCATACTAATGTTTTCTTGTATTATTAATCATTTTATATATATGTGTGTTTGTACACATACGGCATATATTGGTTTGCTCCCATGGTTTTCAAGCATGTGGTTATTTGCTTCTCTCAATAATATATAACTTTATATATTATTAATAATATTCATATTTTCCATATATGTTTTAACCAGAGTTTTTCACTTTGAAGTTTTTTCTTGTGTGAATCCAAGGTATTGCAAATTTTTGGTCACAAATAGATGAATTGCTTTTTTTTATTACAGTTTTACGATGAAGAATGATTTGAGACTGGGTTCCATTATATCTAATATTTCTTTGAATTTGTCTTATCTTAAACCAATCTGTATTTCTGAATAGAAAGAGTAGTAGTCTATAAACATGTTTTACGGACATTGAATATATAGTCATTTATTTGGATATTTAATGAATGAGTATTATGTGTGATTATATTTATAATCAAAACTAGGGCGGTGCGACCGGTGCAATTGCACCGGGCAGAAAATAATAGGGGGCGCCGAAAGAAGGTAGAAAAATTATATTCACATAAATAGAAAATCTTTAAAGTATTTAAAAACAAAAATTATTGTACAAAATATATAACCCAGTAGCACAATGATATAGTACAATATGTGGACCATATCGTTATAGATCGAAACGTCAGAGGAATATCAGATGTCATAACTATGATATAGAACGATCTCGTCCTATATGGTGCAAATTATTTATGATATTAATTGATCAAGTCTTTAATTTTTCAGTTGAATAGGCATTTGATTCCATGTGAATAATCTTTACTTTGAAGGACAACAACTTGGAATAATAAAATATTTTGATATAGTTTGAAATACATAGATGTATATCGTGAACCTGACAAAGATCACGATATCAGATTCACAATATCAACCTGATATAGATTTATCTTAGGAGACATAGCTCTATATCCTGAACCTGACAGATCTATATCATGAACCTGACAAAGATATATATCAGACACACAATACGCTAATATATCAACATATTTTGTGTGCCTTCAAATAAAAATATTGCCTTCAAATAAAAATATTGCCTTTGAATAAAAATTTGGAGAAAATTTAGTAAGTATATAATTTTTTGTTTGAATGGAAATTAAAGTTTGAATGAACAATTGTTCATATGAAATTTTGATTTTAATAGGATTAATTATGTTTGATACATCAAAATCATTTCATCAGTTTTTTTATGGGCATCTTTTTATCAGCCGCCTCGTTGGGCATTTTGCCTGTTGTGGCGTTGTATTTGTATTTGTAATTGAATCCTTACTGTGCATGTTTTACATTGAAGATGTTGGTATTTTAGAAGCAAGAACTTATCCCCCGTAGCTTTAATTGCCACTTTATAATTGCACATAATTTTTAATTTAGAAAAATTTGCTCTTGTTTTTGTTGTGTTTTTCTTAAATTTTTTTTTTTTTTTCGTTTTCATTTTTTACCATACTTTCAGGATTTTAACTTTTTGTGTTGCGTATTTTTATTTTTTTTATTTTTTATTCTATTAGTATAAAAATTAATGATTTTAAATAAATTAATATATTACATAATACATTAATTTGTCTTTCTTGTGTTTTTTGTATTATAAATAAAATTTCCTTAATTATAATATAATTTTTTCAATTATCTGCCTCTAGATGATAAATATGTCTCACATTTTTTTCTTTTGTAATTTTTGTGCATACATGAAAATGATAATTTGATTGGAAATACAAGTAAAAAAACCATTACTTGTGAATTAATGTTATAATAATAATTTCCAGTCAGTGCTATTGTGGTGGATTGGTAAGATATGGAGTAAGTACTTGGGTTCGAACCCACCCACCTATAGGACGACTACAGATTTTATTTCATTTGAAAGGGTGCCATCTATCGTAAAAAATTAGAAGTATTTGCATATATCACATTCACGATATATATCTATTTATCTCTGACTTTGCCTTTTTTAGCCAGAATGATATCGTAGCCCGATATAGATCTATATTGGAAACTGAAATTTTATGATACAGATCTATATCTTTGTGCTACTTGGGCATAGAAAATAACAGTGAGAGAAAAGTTGAAGGTTCAAGTGTACAGGGTGGGCAAGGGCGTAGCCAGAAATTTCATTCGAGGGGATGACCAAAGTGATAGAATAGATTTGGCCATCATTTTCCCTTTTTTTTGGTCATTTCGGGGAATGCCAGACTCCCAAGCCCCATCCTCGCTCCGGCCTTGAGGGTGGGCAAAAAGTCCATAGAAACTTTAAAAATTCATAAAAACCGGAAAAATAACCGAAATAAAAAACAGTTTGCAGGGTTAGCATGGCTAGGTCACTGAAATTTTTTTTTTAAGACAAGGAAAAATAATTCAAATAACAGCCGATAGGTGGCGCTGGCATACACAAGTCAAAGAAAATATACGCAAATAACAAATAGAATGCCTCCAAATCATTTATTACAGCAGTAAGTGCTCCACATGACCACCACCACAAGGGATAACACATTGCAGGCCAGTCACAAATCCAGCAACATCAGAGTGCAGCAGGTCCATATACACGGTTTAAAACAGTGAACTGGTTGAGGATTAAGAGCACAAGTTCTTATAACCGTCTCATTTGCATATTTCCATCGAAGTCACTTGTACCAGTGCCATCCATCAGCTGTTTTTTGAGTTATTTTTCCATTGTCTTAAAAAACATTCCTGTAACCTAGCAATGCTAACTCTGAAAACTGTTTTTTATTTCAGTTATTTTTCCAGTTTTTATTCATTTTTTGTTTCATTCATTCAGTTTTTATTCATTTTTTGTTTCATTCATTCAGTTTTTATTCATTTTTTGTTTCATTCATTCAGTTTTTATTCATTTTTTTTCATTCATTCAGTTTTTATTCATTTTTTTTTCATTCATTCAGTTTTTATTCATTTTTTCTTTGTTTCTACAGACTTTTTGCACACCCTGCATATGCTATATAAAGACGATTTAAAAGAAAAAGAATCTATGATAGCAGTGCACATGGGGGGGGGGGGTGTGTGCGTTCAACCATTCCAGCATCTACTGTATACCAATTTTAGTCAAGAGAGAGTTCTGTGTTTTTTCTCTTGAGATATATGTGTGTGTATATATATATATATATATATTTCTTTTTTTTTTTGAGGTGATGGCCAGACAGGCTGGGTTGTCCAGGAGTTGTTTACCCCATCCCTTCCCCCTTAAAATTATAGAATTCAATTGCCAACACAGTATATTTTTTAAATACTGACATAAGAAATACTTTTTCAAAAATGAATGAGAATAAAAGTAATTATTTGTAGAGGGATCTTGTGCTTGGGCGTCGTTTTTCTAGCTGTCTCATATTGGCAAATCATGCATTTTGTTGTCCCAAATTACTTAGGACTGCTGGTATGTCTCCTGGATCACTAGATTTTCCTAGGGCATGCACGGCATGTACATGGGCAGAAAAATTATAACAAACCACACATTCGCAACTGAACATGTTTCAGAGTTGCATAGACAGAAGTTCCAGATACCCAGGCCCAGAATTAATCTGGTGTCTAAGCAATGCCACAACAAGGAAGGAAAGTTTACTCTGTTGCCTGAGGCCAGGTTTCATTTTAGCAACCCACTGAAAGTAATTTTTAATGGGAGAAAGTGCTACTCAGTGCTTTTAGTTGTCCAGTGCCCAGGGTGCTAGATGCCCCTGTGCCTAAGTTGTTGCCATACTGGGCCTGAAAAATAAAATTCCTCTTTTTTCTATGAAGAAACATATGAGAAATTTTTGCTAAAAATCGAATTTGATTTTTTTTGTAAAAGCTGCGTTTGGAAGCCAGATTCCAAATTACAAACCCCTTCCCAATTCTGTTTATGAACAAAGGAAGAAGTCTGAGGTGAAAAATAGCGCTTCATAGAATAGTTGTTCCAAAACTATGCTCCACGGCATTATTCTGCTCTTTGGTAAGCTGAAGTGGAGGTGTACGATACGTCTCACCAAATAGATTTATTAATTTAATTGTGTGACAATTTATTAAAACGTGTATTTTTTCTCCCATGTAATGCATATTGACTTGAAATTAATCAAGCTTCATTGTAGTTTGTTAGGTAGGCTTATGTTGTAAATTGAGGCACCATGGTAAACATTTTCATACACAAAGGGTATCACGGACCAAAAAGAAGTTTGGGAACTGAGGCGATTTTTACGACCGTGTTTTAGGAAATGGAAACACATAATAGATAAACTATAAAGATAATATCTCAAAGAAATGAAGGACTTTCAGGAGAAGATTGGGTGGTCTTTTATTGCCATTAGAAGGAGATGTAACACAGTTGGAAGTTACAATTAGCTCAGCTTTGTATGAATGCCCATAGATCGAACTCCCTTTTCAATACTAATCATGTTGAGGGCTGCGCGAAAGTTGACAATAGAAGTCATTTTTCCTTCAAAAGTGAGGGAGAGGTTGATAACCATCGGTTTAGAACAATACTATAGTGAGATAGAGATACAGCTATGCTGAAAGGCAAGGGCGTAGTGGGGGGGGGGGCAGACTTCTGAGTCCCCCCCCCAGAAATGTGAAAAAATGACTGAAAAAAGGGAAAAAGATGGCCAAATCTATTGTTCTATCACTTTGGTCCGCCCCCCCCCCTGAACGAAATTTCTGGCTATGCCCCTGCTGAAAGATAAGAGTTAAAAATGATTGTAGTGTCCTATTTGTTGTGACTTTGAAGTGGGGTTGGGCTATTGTTCGCTGTTCATATACCAAAAAAAAAGTGCTATGTATCCATTATAAGAGACCAATTTCTCTACCATTGGCACTTTAAACTCATAAATGGGGGGGGGGGGGGAAGACACTTTTGAGGGGAAGTTTTGTGACAGCCCTGTTGGGGTGGTCAGCCAATGATTTTTTAAGTGTCATGGTAAACACAAAGCAATGCATTACAAATTCTTGACCAAGACTTATGGTTGCTTAAAAAAAATATATCAACCACCTTTTTCAGGAGGGGCATAATGGTTTAACATGAATTCAATGGATGTGAAAATCTGGTGCTCAGTGGTCATTGTGAAATTTTCATTTTTATCATTGTTGTATTAGTTTTCTAAGAGTTTAAAGCTTTTTTAGCATCTTTTGAAAAAGGATTGGACCCATCACAATTAGACTCAAAACAATGGTTCATTACAATGAACCAGACCAGAGAGTTCCAATGGTTAAGCTATCGCAGAGCCTTTGATGACTACAAGACTTCCTCTGAAACCAAAATCACCTCATATCACTAGATGGTTTTTGTGTAAACATCAATAAAAACTTTTACAGCTTATGATATTCTGGAACTAGAGAACGCTAGAGAAGCTCTCACAGAGTCCTATATAGAAACTAACAGACGTCTAAAAAAAGGTAAGTTTTTCGTTTTTTATCTTCCCTTGATGTGAATCTTGAATATGAATTAAACTGAACTACCGTATTTTCTTGCGTATAACCCGCAGATGCAAATTTTGCTAGTTTGAGGGGAAGGAAATACTGTGAAGTCTGTAGCGGGGCATATATCCTGCATGAGAAAAAAAATTCTATTCATCAATTTAATCTTGAGGTATAGAAGGGGTTGTTTGTATCGTTTTCGTAAAAAGCAAAAATGTCTATTTTTCTATTTATAACTATACGCTATAGATAAATATTTAAATTAATTTCAAAAATATTTATTTCAATTCCAACTTCTAAGAAAAATATTCGACAGATAAAAACGGTATAGTAACGGTATACAATCTGCAATAAGAAATTCCGTAAAAAGAAATTTTTAACGTAAATAAAAATAAAAAATCTGCGTAAGAGAAATTTCAGGTATAAGTATCTTCTTAGAGGTGAAATGAGGTATTTTAAAGCTGATCAATTTTATAATAAAATATTGTGGTAAATGTGATAAATCGGTTATTATAAAACTGCCCCACCCCTTAAATTTTGCTGCCCAAGGAAGTTGCCCCTCTAGTTCTGTCACTGGCAGAACATGTAGCTGTGGCCCCAATAGCTGATCACAGTGCATCACTTAGAGAAAAATTTCTTAAATCTTAAAAAATGTTTTGTCAATTTTGTCTTTTTTAATGATAACATTTTTTTTGACAGGGAATACATCCTACCTTTTGATTTCTGGCAACAAGCTTGAGTTGTGTGAGCTTTATGAAAAACATTGTTCACAAAAAATTCAATAACATTGGAAGTATAATTTATTCATAAATGAATGATGTTGCTTTCATTCAAAGCATAAAGCGAAGCATGTGATAAATAGTAATTGAATTTGCGCTAACGCATGTCCATAACTTGAATGTGGCAGTGACGATCGTAGGGCGGCCAGACTAGTGACATTTGGCACAGCACGCCAAATGTCAGGGGGGGCGTCGAAATAAGTTGAGAAAATCATGCACCCCAAGTTATTTATTCAACAGCATGAACCACCTACAAGGGTGGGCTAACAGGGCTCCAGTGTCGAGACGATTCTTTCAATTTTTTTCTTTTCGCAATATAAATTAACTATAAAGGGAAACCGTAAAAAGTTTGTTCTGGGGACCTTGCTGCTGAATGCGGGAGGGGCATGGGTTACAGCTGCGGTTTTAGGGCAGTGCAACCGGTTTAATTGCACAGGGTACCAAGTGATAGTGGCGATAAAACGCATTGAAAATTTCAAAATAACAAATGTTTGAAAATTGATTTTATTGTTCAAGAAATTATCATGAAGAGAAATAAGAAAATAATAAAAAGAGTGAAAAAGGAAGAAATTAAAAGTTCACCTGTATTTTACATCAATATTAAAAGAGAATTTCCTCCACTTTGTGCATATTGCAGATCCCGGTAGCTATAAAGTTAACCGTTTAAAGGCTGAACTATGAACAAAGTCACTTATTGTTTTAAAATTTGAAATTTGAGGTCCTTTTGCGTGCCTATGCATAGACTAACTTTGAAATTTGAAGAAAAAAATTTTTCTTTGTTTTTCACGATGTTCCATAAATGGAACATTGGCACTTGGGCAGAGGTGAAAGCGTAAACTGGTATCCCCTGTATTCTAACGATTATTTACTTCTGGAGTACAGTTATCACACGAAATTTTCTACTACAAATTCAAATTCGCAACACATACTGGTTGTTTTAACATAAAAATGTGTGTGTGCTGAAAATTCAAATTTTTTTCTAATGTCCGTGATAAAAGAAAAAAAACATTTGATGGACCCGTTTGTCACATTGGTAGCATTTAAACGGAGTGTTTTTTCGGCAAACCGCACACCATCCTTTCGTTGCAGACAATATGATGGCCATCAGATGACCTGACATCTTTTTTTCAGTTGACAACGTGAACCTGGATAAATAATTAACCCCTCCTTCATTTGTAGAAGGTTTAATTCTCACTTCTCTTCAAAATTCCATATGTGAAATACAATCCGCTTCTCGCAACTCTGAATGAATTATCCAATGTGCTGTAATGGTCATATGGCAAATTTTTTCCAATGGAATCCAAAGAAGAGATTTTGATTGGATTCTAGAAAGAATTTTTTTTATCCCATGTAATAATTTTTTTTTTCTGATCGCTCAAAACTGTCTTGCCTTTTCTTAAAACCTGAGGGTTGCACTTGCGTTTTGCTCCTTTTTTCCGCCCTACATCTTTTGAAGAACACATTTCAGGAGTTTTCTAACACCTCATCCTCGTTGTTGCAAAATTACATAGCATTTCACATGCAATAGTTTGAACAGTTGATACTACTGTAGATCATTTTCAACAATATCATCTTCATCCATGATGTTCCCATTTTCATTAGCACGTAATTGACATATATCTGCATCCTGTAATTCGGAATCTGAAAGAGTTTCTTAATATCCTACAGCTTCTTCTAATGTAAGATACCTTTTTGATATGGTTACACTCAGCTGAACACAACAAGACTATCTAAGATTGTCAAACTTGGTTCGATTAGTCTGAAGTTTGCAAAAATATACATTTCTAAGAATTCAAGAATAAAAAAGTACTCACCCAATATAAACAATCCACCCCAGAAAGCACATTCCTCTGTCATATTACCCAGAATTAGTCCCTATACACATGACAAATGATGACAACCACCCTGGGGTTATAACGGGCAAATCGAAGCAGCACACTGCACATTAGATATCCCTAGAATCCTGCTCTCTTGAAAGGCCAATGTTCCATAAATGAAACATGCATTTTTGAATGCGCATAGCTCTTTAACGTTTAACAGTACAAAGAAACTAATTGATTTACTTTAATTTATACATTAAGTGGTAGAAACCCACAAAATAATTTACAATTCACTTCAAAATTGAAATTTTGGCAAATTTTTATCGAAATGGCAAAAAAATGCCCAAAAAATGTCAAATTTCAAAATTCTGTCAAAAATGTTTATATCAACCCAAAAATTCCGAATTTATTTCAAAAATACTTTGAACTCTCGTCTATATACGATAAAAAACCTGAAATGTTTGAATCAATTTTTATCTTTTTGTAAATAAAAAATATGTTCCATTTATGGAACATTGGCCTTTAAACGGTTAATTCAACATGGCCCTGCATGAAGTTTGAAATTAATTTAAAAACATTATTCCAGATTTAATGAAAACCATTTCCATAATTAATGGAAAATGATTCCAGTATTGAAGAAAAAAAATTCTAAAATTAAGGTGAAATAAAATGAATATTAATGATAGAAATGATTCGAAGATTAATTAAAATTTAGACTTGAAAAGAGTGAAATTTTTCATAATTTATAACAAATTTAGGGGTCCCTGTTTAATTTGGGTCTTTGGGAGCAGGCCCTGTTGTCCCACTTGTTTAAAAGATATGGACTGGTAATAATGATGTCGAAAACTAAACATTTTTTTAATCAGAAATATTTAATAAATGATTTTTATATTTGTCAATTTGACCAGTTGGTCGCAAAGTTGATAGTGTTGTAAATTTTTACTCGTTAAGGTTTTTGGGTCGGAAAAATTTGAGAGAGAATCCTTGTCTTAACAATATGCTGAGATGATTTGAACCTATGTGGTGCATAGGGAAATATTTTTTATGATTGATGTTGGGCACCCTACAGAGCCGTGAATCCAAAGATCTGCAACGAGAAAACCACAATAAGTCTTGAGCTATCTGGTGAATAATAAACTATTTTGGTAATAACTGAAAGCAGTGAACATACAACTAGTAATTTGGAAGTAGAATCTCAAATAGAAGTAGATTCAAGATAAAGGGGCCAACAGGCTCCTATACCATAATATATAAGTAATACACATTGTATAATTTATGACGTGGAATCAAGGACATCTGCGTGTTAGATATTTTTGAAAGTAAGGATTAGTATCCTCACACACCCTATTTTAAAGGTGACAAACTCAGCGACCTTGTCGTAAACAACTGGAAGAATAATAACCCGTTTTGGTATATACACTTGCATAGCATGTTAATAATATTGTAACCTTAAATATAATGTAAATAATACATATGAGTAATTCAAATGTGAATGCCCAGCACTGTGAACGAAGGTTCTGTTTGATTAGATTATTAATGTCGCAGTGGAAGCTCTGTGAGTTTTCACCTGTGTGTGTGTGTATCGCATATTCAGTAAAAAGAAAGGGAATCAAAACTGTCCAGCCAGTGCTGGGCAGTTGTGGTTTTTTCGTTTTATATATTTTTTTCGCTTCCTGCCACAATGGAGGTGCTGTATACAGGGTGATTCAGAAAACATGGGAAAAACTTTAAGAGGTGATAGTACACACCAATACAAACAATTATCATCAAAGAATGCATGGTCTAACATGAAACGGCCACTCTGCAAACATTAAAAAAGGATTCCTTTTGAAATTTATTGAGAGGAAAAGATCACCATGCACGCAAATGTAACCTTGGGAACACAAAACCATATGCAAATCTGCATCACAGTGAATACAGAGCACAGATGCCAGCCCTGTGAAGTTATTCCGGAATCCAATCGCGTCAGGACCGCAACTAAATGTTTGGTCACCCGGGGCAAGTACGCATTTCGGTGCCTCCTTGTAATGTTGTTGGAGAGGTTTGAGAATAAAATTTGCACCCCTCTGGTCCAGCACCCGGGGCACGAGACTCCCCCCCCCCCCAGTTGCGGCACTGGCAATCGTTGTAACAGTTGTAACGTACGAGATAATGGCGCACTTTAGTAATACTGAAAATACAGACATGCATTGCATTTATGGAGCTGCAAACAGAAATACCTCTGTGGTACTTATATTTTTTATATATTGTGTATCTAGACCAGTGAGTGGTTCCCTACCTTTTCCCATCCTGCACCCCCAGAGCAATGCGACTTACCTTCCCACACCCCCTTGGATAATGCATTTTTTATCTGTTAGAATATTTAGCTTTTTCTTCTGTAATTGATAACATGAATTACCCAATAATTTATTTCTATGCATTTGTTTATATATTGCTTAGTGTCTTTTCTGCTCTGTGTGTGGCTAATATTTAATTGACTTAATTTTTTTTAATTTATTCAAAAACAAAACTAAAAAACTCACTATTTAAAATTTTTTTTTTGAGATTTAGAAAAAACAGATTAATTGAACAGTTCTTCACCCATTGATTCCATCTGCAACAACTATAAACTAATGTTTCTTTGACACTTAAAGGAATTTTTTGACGTTTTTCCTGAGTTGTGTTCACGGCGGTATCAAATCTAAGCACAGCATGCTAATAACACGAGTTACTAATGTAAACAGACCGCGAAATAGTTTAGGTAAATAATGCTATTTTTCTCAACCGAAATTGGAAAACAAGTACAATAGCTAATCGAAAAAGAAACTTTTATAACACAAAATTTGTATGACACATTACTGTTAGCAGAACTCTGAAGATCAGGCATTAAAATATTGGTATGATTCATATTTTATTACGATATGAAAAATTCAATTTTTATCATAATTTTAATTTTTCGGAATAATCAGTCAACATGCAATTTTTTTTCCATCTCGTAACCCCAAAAATGCTCTCCTGCACCCCCGGTTAAGAACCACTGATTTAGACCATTCCCAAATCTCTTCCACTTCAACATGCCATCTTCTTCTTGCTCCACAAGTCTTCACTTTTTTTGAAATCCCAGGATGTAGTCTCCGGCCCTTACATGCCAATGGGAGCACGTGTAATTTTTCTCCCTAGTCATTGGGTTCAGCTATCCATTTTAGTCAAATGACTTATACGTTACATCGAGTAAATAGCTGTCTTCATGGAAAGAACGACACGAGTGATTCAATACTTGCGAGCCTGGGGCAAGGAGGGCACTATTATAAATCTATGCTAACTTTTTCCAACACAACCCTGCTTCTTTTGAGGTAATGCTGTAAGAAATGCTGAGTTTACTCTTTTGTCGATAAAAATTAAGGGGGCACCAAAAGTGAAACAGACCCTCAAGTGACGAAGTAAATTTTCGTTTCAAGTTGCGGCTTTGAGGGTGATGCAAAAGTTAATTGCTAACAAGCACTTGCGTTAATGCTCAGTTTTTAGGTTGATATCTCACTAAATTTTTATAAAGTAAGCAATGAGCCATTTGAACAGTATCAAAGGCTACCGGGCAAAACAAATTTTTCTGAGGTCTTCCCTATCTAGCTATAAATACCTGTCTACCAATTTGCATACTTACTCCCTGAAAAATTTTTATCGGATCAATTGTCACGAGGCCTGCCCGGCCACCTGCCTCTCGAGCTGCGGCATCACTGGTTTTCGAGCAAAATGGTTTTTCTGAATCCCCTCCTCCTTTTCCACCTAAAAATGCATGCTTATTAATATGCTTACTTACTTTCGAAAATTGTAAGCACATCTAATTATCATGAGGCCCCAGGCCATGCGTTAGTTACAGGGACACCAAAATTACTTGAGTGCCAAGGGCCTTCATATGGATTAATCCGGCCCTGCCATTAACTGATCAACATCTTTGGAATTTAGAAAAACCATGGTGAAGAAAACAAAAGCTCAATGCTCTGTACTTTGCAACAATTAGCAATATATGGCGATCTATAGTTCTTTCATTAATGAAGTAATTACTAAACTTGAATTACTTAACCTAGTAACTACTTAACTTTACTTAAATTACTTAAGCTAGTAATTAATAAACTTGAAACACAAGCTAAAAATATAGTGTGTTCAGTCTATATAAATCATGTGAAAAGTACTTCATGTTCATACATAGCAAAGTTCACTACAACAGCGTGAAACTACCTATGTATATCCTTGAAAGACAATCCCATTCGGGGGGGGGGGGGGGAGAGGGCTACGTGGATCAATCTTTGGAAGGCCACAAAGGGCTTGGGTCACAATGAATTTCTTGAACAAATTTTGAATTCTTAGCCTTCAAATAGTAATGGCATTAACAGAAATTAATTATAGTAACAAGGACTAGGATTTCTATGCCCTAAAGACGAACCATCATTTCTAATAGGTTATCATGTATCAGCATATACATATCAGCAATGACGTTTCATCTTTAGGTCACAAAAATCTAAGCCCTAATAATAAAAAATAAAGATATTTGAATTTTTTTTTTTAAAAAAGTATTTTTTTGCATAAAAATTTCTTTTTGGACCATATGGAGGGGGTGGTGGGAGGTGGCTTGTACCCCTCCCCATGTACGTCTTAGATCCAAAGCATTGGGATGCCAGGGGGGCAAAAATTGCTAAAAACTTGCTGGCATAATACTTGAAAGACACCCCTTGGGCTGGGTTTTTTTTTCAGAAAAAAATGTGGTGCTTTCAGATTAAAGTTTCATTTTAAAATTTGTGTATTTAAAAAATTGCTGCACATTTAAGTGCTTTAAAAATGCATATTTTGAAGTGATTTTAAATAATTTTTTTTAGCAAAAATGTGATACCAGAGTAAATAATTTCTTTGAATCGCAAACACACACTTTTACCTCTAGTCGCCGAAAAAATAGGAACACCCTGCTACTTACCACTAATATCATGTGGGACATCCTCTGGTTTGATGGCAGCAGACATTCTTCCAAGCATGAACTCTAAAAGTTGCTGAAACCTTTGAGGCGGAATATTAGCACATGTTAAGGAAATGGCAGCTCTTAATTTCCTCAGATTAGAAGGTGGTGTTTCAAAGCTTTTAACAGACCTTTCAACCGCATCCCACAAATGCTCAATTGGGTTGAGATCGAATGACTGGGGGGCCATTGAAGCAATTGAAGCTCTGAATCATGTTCCTCAAAACAATCGAAGATAATTCCAGCCACGTTGGTGGGTGCATTGTCTTGCTGAAAATGGCCATGATCATCAGGATATTGCGCCACACACGAATCCTTATGGCCATAAATGGGTGCCCGTGGTCAACAACAATGTGAAGCTAGGCACTGGCACATTGAGGGGATGTTTCAATGGAAATAAGCATGCCAAGAAAATGCACCTCAGACTGATTCCACCGCCACCAGCTTGAACAGTTGTCATGTAGCATGCCGGAGCCATGGCTTCAGGTTGCTTATGCTACACACGAATCCTGCCATCAAAATCATGGAGAAGAAATTTTGACTCATCAGACCAGCATGGGCAGAGATACAGGGGGGGGGGGGTCCAGTGTGAAAGAGAGTGGGCAGATCTAATGTATATGTTGTGTAGGAATTAACATCATCATCATCGAGCCCCCCCCCAGCAATAATGACCTTGCCCCCCCCCCAGACTTCTGAGTCTATCTCCGCCTATGCAGACCAGACAACCTTCTTCCATTTATCAAGTGTCCCAATTCTGGAGTTCTCTAGCCCACAAAAGCTGTTTTCTTCCAATTTGCAGCAAAGGGACTGTTGTTGGTCACCGGCTATTAAAGCCAATTCATTTTAAGATCCATCTTGTAGAGCATACGGATATGCTTTGCAATGATCATGAGTTGTATTATGCTGCAATTAGTTGTATTGTGCTGCAATTAGTTGTGTTGTGCTGCAATTAGTTGTGTTGTGCTGCAATTGGTTGTATTGTGCTGCAATTTGTTGCATTGTAGCTCTTCTCTTGCTGCACACAATGTGGGTCAGTCACCTGGCACCTCTTTCGTTCACAAGCCATTTCCACCCACTATTCTGCATTTTGCGTGAATTTTTTTGGCTTGGTTGCCATTCATTGAAGACTCGAGAGATACTGTTGTACGAGAAAAGCCAAGAAAGTTAAGAGACTTCTGAGATACTGGAAATGCCCCTTCTGGTACCCACAATAACGTCGCGTTCAAAGTCACTCAAATCTTGTTTCCCCCCATAAACAGGCGAATTGCAACATTAACTCATGCTTCTGACTAAGAGAAAGCTTTTTATCAGTAAATCTGGTTTATGGTTTATTATGTCAGTGCAAGTGCTGCACAGACGAGTCAAAGTTTAAGTGAGGGGTGCTCCTAATTTTTTGGCCACTGAGTGTATAATGCTTATCTACTTTTTTTTAAATACAAGTATTGAAATACAAGATTCACAAATTTAAATGTATTGCAAGAAAACACAATTAAAAATATTACCATGGACATTAATTAGTTTAAAAATGTTCCTAATATAAAGGATATGTATCCTCTTCAAGCCTGAGCCAAAACTAACCATTAAAAGAAATTTTTTCGATTAATTTATGTTTATTGCATGGCAAAATGCTCTTTAAAAATAAAAAAAAATTTTGAAGAAAAAAATTAATTTGGGTTGATATCTTTGACCATTTGAGTTAGGTGCCCTTATGCAAACCTGAAGTCTTAACTTGAAAAAAGAATCATTAAAAAACCATTTAAAACAAAAGTACATGTATGTGTACCTCTGGAAGCTAACAGTATACATAATATGCAATAAGTATATACATAAAACTTTTATATTAATTATGTACAATACAGATTAATTTATCGATTAATTATGCATAATACAGATAGGATTAATTTTTGAAACCCTTGTGTGATGAAGCCTCTGTAATGAAGTGAACCAATGTATGAAAACTTAATTTTTATTCAAAATATGTTTATTTAAAATTATTATTTTGTAAGTTCCATATAGGTACATTAGACTTTCGTTAATTCAAATAGAAGGAACATTGGAAAAATAAAATAACCTCATAATGAAAGGGAAAATAACTTTGTGGGAGTCCTGAATTGAACATTAAAAGTAACACATATATTTATTCCTTCACTGGATTTTTCAGGACGCACATATAATATAAGCCCACCCCCATCGTTTCTACATTTAACACGGGGAGAAACTAAAAATGTGCGCTCTCTCTCACGAGAAAACCCATGCACTTTGCCACCCCTGATCGCTGGTAAGTCTCCAGACTTTCCTGGTAGTGGAATCAAGGCCAGCTCGGTCATACTGGGTGTGCTCTAGAAGAGCGGCAAATGCAAAGTGAAAGGGCAAAAGAAATTACAGGAAATGATTTCTGCCCACTTTAGGAAAAGCATCATATCTGAAGTGGAAAACACGAAAAAAAAAATTAGGAAAACTTATTCGTGCCTGCTCTAGAAGGGGTGCCAGTTCCGAGGTAAAGAGGGTGAAAAAATTGAAAAATGATTTCTGCCAGCTCGAGGAGGAGCGTCAAATCCAAGGTAGAAGGGCAAAAAAAATTCTACATGATATTGTTATGACATAAAATACCGCTGTTCCTTTGAACGCATCAAAACAAAGCGATTGAAACAACTTTTTAATTGGGGGAGGTCAGGCAGGCCCGTAGCCAGAAATTTTGTTTGGAGGAGGACCACTTGCATTTCGGGGGGGGGGGGGGGACCAAGTGGATGAACAATATTTGGCCACCTTTTCCCCTTTTTCAGTAATTTTCTCACATTTCGGGGGGGGGACTACACCCTCAAGTCCCCCCTCTCTACAGCCTTGAGGTTGTGGTCAGGGGCACAAAAATAGATTCTGCTCAGGTAGAGATTTTGTCTCGAGCCACCCCCGAGTGCTACGTATGTATGTGAACTTAAAAATTGTAACAAACCATACATACATACACAACTGAACATCTTTTTGGAGTTTCATGGATCTTGTTCCAGACACCAGGTGAGTAATGGTAAAGCCTCCTATGAAACTTCTGGACAGTATCTCCATCTCTGAGGCCTTGGTAAAGTGTGGTCACAATGGGACTCTAAGAAGACCTCTTTTCCCTTTAAAGAAACTAATGAGGAACTTACGTTGAAAAAAATTCAATTTGCTTTTTATTTTTAAACAACTTTGTAAACCAGATTCCACAATCTCATGACTTTCCTCTCCCTAATTCTGTTTTTGAAACTAAGAAAAAAAGTTTGAGGTGCAAAATATATATTGCTTTATTCCATTGGGATCGTTGTCTCTAAATATGCTTCACTGCACTTTTTTACACCTTGGTCAGGTGCTAGGTGGAAGAGCGATAATACATCTCACCAAATAGATTTATTAATTAAATAGTATGCCAGTTTATTAAAACATAATTTTTTCACTACGCTATATATTATTTGGGAATACGAAAGAATGTGTGAACTAAATCAATCTAGTTGCCTGCAACTGTAAGGCAGGATTATGTATTACAATTTGAGGCACAATGGAAAACATTTGGATACATAAAGAGCACCGCGAACCAAAAAAAAAGGTTCAGGAACTAGAGTGATTTTTATGACCATGTTTTAGGAAATTGAAAGATAATATCAGAGAGAGAGAGAGAGAAATGTGAGATTTTCCAGGAGCAGATTATTGGGTGGTCTTTTGTTACCATTAAAAGGAGATGTAGAACAGTTAGAAGTTACGATTAGCTGAGCTTTGCATGCCCCCAAAGATCGAACTTCCTTTTCATAATCGTTTGCTCTGTAGAAGTGGAAAAGTAAAAAAGTTTTCTTTCTTTCAAAACTGGAGGTGGTTGATAATCATCGATTTAGAACCAATACTATAGGAAGCTGGACACTACCATGTCTGTCGAGTCAGAAGATAGGAATGTAAAATGATAGTTATTTCCCCATTTCTTATGACTTTTCAAGTGGAGTTGGGTCATCGATTGCCGTTCAAATCTAAAAAACAATAGTGTGTATATACATATCCCGACAGGCTGTTGGCACTTCAAATTCATAAATGGGGGGATGGGGGGGGGGGCTGGGTGATAGAACTTTCGAGGGAATATTTTGGTGACAGCCATGCTTTGGGGTGGTTGGTCAGCCAATGAAGTATGCAGGAAGGGCGTAATCACAAATCAATGTCGAGATTGTCTGACAAGATATGCCAACCAACTTTCAATTCAAGAAGAGCCAAAAACCTCGATATAAATTCGATCAAAATGAAAATCGGGTGACCCTAGTGAAATTTTTGATTTTAATTTTTGTTGTACTAGTTTTCTATAAGTTGTAAGAATTTTAATCATCCTAAAGAAAGTCATTTTGAAGATAAGTCGTTTCTTTGCTTTTCTCTCTCCTCCATGTGAATCTTGAATAAGAAATAAACAAAACCTATCGAATTTTCCTTCTCATAATCTGCTGATGCAAACTTCACTAATTTGAGAATAAAAGGCATGATATAGTCCACAGCATGAACCGCATGAGAAAATATAATTTATCAATATAAAATCTCTCTCAAGGAGGAGGTATGTCTGTTGGTTTTGTAAAGAAAATGTGTTTTTTTGTACTGGCATCTATCCTATCTACATTAGTGTATTTACAGGGGAACTAAGCAGACTATAGCCCAGGGCGGCAAATTTTGGAAAGAGGGGGAGAAAAAAACCCTTTTTTAAAATTCACATTTAGTAAATATGTGGAAGTGCCATATATCATTTCTATCATAAATAATATATAATTATTAAACCATATTGTTTATTTTTTGCTTTTTCCACACAGACTGTCGTTGAAGTAAAAAATATATTCTTGTCTAACCTTTCTATTTACATTGTTATTCACCGCCTTCCCAAATAGTATTGTCACAAGTAGAGGTGGGAGGGTAAGTAGGCATCCAGCAAAGCAGCACTCATTTTAGATTACTGAAGGTGTAGGAAAAAAGACAAGAGTTCCGTCGACATCCCCTAGAAGAACAGGGGTTCTTGACCTTTTCAGCCGCGACCTAAAATCAGCAACAAGATCAGCTTCACGACCCTTGTGACTTTGTTTTTCAAAATTAGTGAAAAAAGAGGCGCAATAAGTGCATTTATAACAGGACTGTACGTGGATTTGTACCGACTCATCACGAAAGCCCCTGCAAATCACATTTGGGTCGTCATCCATAATCTCAAGAGCCCCTGGCTGTTAGTGGATTTGTACAACACATCTTGCAAGTCCCTACACAACAACTTACGGACATCACTCATAGCTCAAGAATCCCTGGCTGTAAGTGAATTTGTTCGACCCACCTCGGAAGCCCCTGGCAAGCAAGTCCTGGTAGTGATCTACCACTCAAGATCCCCTATCTGTTAGTGGGTTTTTGATCACCTCAGAAACTCCTGCCAATCAAGTCTGGGTTGTGACCCATAGCTCGAGTCCCTGGCTTAGTGGATTCGTACGACCCCTCTCAGGGACACCCCTGCAAATTACGTTTCAGTCGGGACCTCATAGCTCAGAGTCCTTGGTTGTTAATGGATTTGGACAATGACCCATCTTGGGAGCCTGGCAACCCAAGTTTGGGTCGCGACCCCTAGGTTAAGAACACCTGCCCTAGAAAGAGGGGGTTATCTTCTTTGGAGGGCTATCTATGGAGAGGTTGGTGCAGTGGTGAGGAAGAAAAAAAAGTAAGAGGGATCTTTCTGTGACTGGAAGCTGCTGCCCCCTTCCCAGCTGACCACAAAGAACCTTTCAACAGCTCAATTTTGGCTCTCTTTGAAAGTAAAATGACAGAACATTCTACTGATTTTAACGACACCCATCATATGAAAAAGAATCTTCTGCAACAAAGACGCTTTTATTGGTGCTGGTCTGGGCTTTGTTGAGTTTTTGGGCTAAGGTTGACCATCTGGGGAAACAGGCTGGGGGGGGGGGAATAGAAACAGTGTTGACTGGCTATAAATCGAATGGATGAATTTGATTACAATACAATTTTTTTAAACACTTGTTTAGGAACCGAAATGGGATGAAGCTGGTCAATCCAGAACAATATCCGTTTGCAGTCACTAATTGGAATATAAAGAAATCATGGTACAGAATGGTAAGCGGGGTCATGCGATTCCGTTCACTGATCCTATAAGGACAGCTCTGCTCATGTGACGTTTCCCAGAAAACAAGGGAAAAAAAAAGAACAAACGTGGAGTTGCAGAACCCACATTTTTATGTGTGTGTGAGAATTGTATACAAAACTACATTCAGTTATAAACGCAGGATTACCAACAAGAAAAATGGAAAAAAAGCTCCTCTTCATTATACATTTTCCTGACAAAGCAAATATCAAATACAGCTATTCATTTCTCGTAAGTTCACACATTTTGTATGTTGTGAGAGTTTTCTTTAATGATAATTTATGAACGATCACCACAATTCAATCTTAGATAATTTGTAATACTTGTATTCAATAAGGTGTATATATATAACACGCATATTTTTTTTATACGATACATCGATAAAATGAAAAAAAAATTGAGATAGAGCTCATTTAAGAAATTAAAGTAAAAAAGGAATATTTATTGCATTTTAGTTTTATTTTGGGTGCAAAGCTACATGAAGTTGACTCATATCCTGGTATTAATACAGGGACAACAATTCATGTTTTCTCTGCAATCTACTACAGTCGAATTTCGTTTTAACGAATACCGTTATAACAAAAATCTTGTTTTAACGAATACCGTTATAGCAAAAATCTTGTTTTAATGAACACTTTTCTAATCACCCAGATAAGTTTGCATAGGAACAATGAGAGACCTGGAATTCCTTTATAACGAAATTTCTTTTTAACAGTGAATTCTCGTGTCCCTTGGAGTTTGTTATAACAGGATTCGACTGTATATTAGGGGGAGGAAGGGAGGCTTCTGACCCATGGACCCTATATAAGTTTTTGCCTATGGTAATTTGTAGTATAAATAATGTGAGTCCTATTGGCCTATAAAACACTTGCTAATTTTTTGCCTAGTCTTAATCTTGAAAAAAAAATGTATATAAGTTATATATATTTCGTGTAATGCAATATTTTTCTATGAATTGGGACTAATAAAGAGGCAAAGGGCAGTAACCTAGTGTTTCAGAAGGTACCAAACTGACAGTAACTCTTGCTGTCAGTCAGCTACAGTAAACTCTTAATCATTTTATTAAATGTACGAGTACATCAGTATTTTGGTAAACGTGAAGGATCGATACATGCTGAGGGAATGCACTGGATGTTAATGACGAAAAGTAAAAATAGTAAAAATAATTTATGATCTAATTTTCGGTAGAGCTACTTACAATTGTATAAATAAAACTTCCACGACATTTTTCTATTTAATGCCCTCAAAACCCCTTATGTTAGCTCTTCTAGGGCTCTTTCAGGGTTCATACAAAATTTTCAAAATGAAAAGTAAGGAGTTTTTAAGGAGTTTCAAGCAGTTTTTAAGGAGTCGTGGCAAACTTCGTAACTTACAAGTTTTACAGCAAAAAAAAAATGGGCGGGGCACATATGCAAATTTATTTTTAATTTGCAAACAAACTTTCCCTCTTCTCAAAAATATAGATGTAGAAGTGGTTCAAAAATTACAAGTTTTGATTTGTTACCCGACATCATAAGAATTCATAAAATAATCAATCCACGTACATGCTTTCTGTCATCACCAAAGTGTTCTAAAACCTTCAAGTGTTAGTCAAAAATATAACTCATAACAGCATCACATAAATTATAAAAATTCTAAAAGTGATATTCATTCCCCCTCCAATTATTCAAAATAAAAACCACAGCTGACAAAGATTTTTCTTCAAGAGAACACAAATTTGAACAGTAACAGAGCATTATGATCAAGATTAGGTATTGAGAAGTGCAGTAAGAAAGAAGAGAGAGAGTTGCAGTAGTAGATAGTATTAAAATGATTTAAAGAAATTGGAAGTGATGTACTGAGTTTGCAATAAATTTTGTTTTTATCTTGCTTGAGCGGTGGCCACTTCTGCCAGAGAGAGATACAAATACAACGCCACAACAGGCAAAATGTCCAACGAGGTGGCTAAGAAAAAGATGCCCATAAAAATATGGATGTCATATTTCAAAAATACAGCAACCCAATTAAAAATGCAATAATCTGCAGCATAATCACGGATCACTTATATGATGCGCGGCACAGCTCCAGAGCATTTGGATCCGCTAAGTATTTGAAGATCACTAGAGTGGCTCTGTAGGGGACTCAATAGGAAGAATGTTAGTTCAGGTGCCCACAAACTAGTGAAAAGTTTTACTCGTTTTTCGCGCACCGAGTAAGACGCCATAAAGAATATTTCATATTTTTTATAAAGGGTGGTTGATGACGTAAGAATCATCCAACCCCCCCCCCCCTCCACGTCATCAAGTCAGCAAATCGAAAATCCCCCATCCATGCTGACGTAATACTTGAATGACCCTTAACATAAAGATACCTGAAAGTTATTTTCTGAAGGTTAAAAGGTTAAAAAAAATGGGTTCAGCTATAGCGGCTGATCGGCTCGTCCTCCCCCCTCCCCCCTCCTGCAAAACCAGACGTGGCTCGGGCTGTCACTTTTAAAAGCCGGGTTTTACTAGCAGGTTTTCTATGCCGAGCGCAACGTGAATCACCCAGCGCAACACGCCGTCTATTCATCAATATGAAAAGCAGTACGACTGTTTTCCTACAGAGCACAATACGGCTCACGACAGCGCTTTACATCGGGCGTGATTGGCAGACTGCTTCTAGAGGAGTTAAGCGTCGTGTGCCGCGCATTTCAGCGATCTTCCCTTCATTTTCGTGTTGTGTCTCTTCCCTTTAAACCGGAGCATGCAGCCGATAGAGTAGATGACGCCAGGGTCATATACTATATAGCCATCCTGAGCCGATGCGCCCCGCTTGGAAAATGCAAATGCGTAACGCCATTATGTAACTCATTTCTGTCGACACGAAATGAGCCAGTTAGGTTCACGCGGCGCAAAAAGCCTACTCCTAGGAAAACCTGGTTTCAGATCCCAGGAGAGATAAACCAATTTTCTCTCTCATGGAATCTCTTGTGTGTGGATAGAGCCTGTTCCTCTTTTTTTTTTTTTTTTTGCCTTTTTATTTACGGCAACCAATCTGTGAAACAGATTTGCTTTCCCCACTGGACTTCAGTTTTTAGCATTTTAAGGCGCGGCGGCGAAAAGATACGCTTTTCGTCGTCCCTTAACTCAAATTTTTTTTTTTCCTTTCTTCTTTTTCAGTAGCGAGTTGTAATGTGAATAAAACACGTCAAAAAAACTGCAGAAAGCAGTGACATTTTGCGGTTTCTCGGAATTTTCGTAGTGAGATATTGGCTGTAAGCAAATAGGAAGGAGGGATAAAATAGGAACAGTAGGAGAGAATTGCGGTAAAAAAAAAGACGATTGCGGCGAAAGTAGGAAAATAGTGGGATAAATAGGAAAGCTGCGAGGTCTGCACTCAGTATACTGCGTAATATAGGAGGTTCGAGACATCGTTTCGCCGCATAAGTAAAAACTTGAAAAAACTTTCTCACCACTGGGCATGGGGAAATTTTCGGCTACTGGTTCAGCGGAGTGATGTCGTTCTACGGACCATCGATTTCCAACGCTGACCAGTTTGCGACATAGGCAGGAAAACACGTCAAAACTAGCTATTCGGTAAAAAATCACATTTTTAGAAGCAAAATCGTATAATCGTATTAATTTACTAAATACGACAAAATCGTAATGGTTGGCAGGTATGCACAACCATTGGATGTTCCAATCCCATCCCCTGCTTTCACATTTCCTATTATAAAGGGGGAGCGCGTTTTTTTTTCTCTTTTCTTCCTCTTTATATTCGGGGGAAGCTTCCTCTTATTTTTCTATGCAATGCTATTCATCACCATGGGGAATGCCTATTCTAAGAAAGATCATCCCTTCAGAGAAAAAAAAAAAAAAGACTTTTTCAGGCGTGGCTGCAAAAAGTAAGGAGTTATAAGGGCCCTTCCAGAGGGAAATGAAAAGTTAGGAGTTTTTAAGGAGTTTGTAAGGATGTGCGAACCCTGTCTATGGAGGTCATGGCCCATGTTGTTATATAGCAGGGGTGCACAAACCTTTCAAGTTCACAGGCCAGATAGGCGGCGATATGGTTTTCCCCTCATAAGCAAGAAACTGGTGTAGCTATTGCGTTGTGTGTATTGATAACTTTCTTCAGGAACCCCTTGGTGGGACACATAAGGCTTGCGACCGGAGGACGAGCACCCCTTGTTATATATCAATCATTATGAATCGGAATAGGATACGAATACAGGACAGAAAATTAAAATTTAGGCGCAACAATATACAGTACTGCTTTTTGTCTTTGTTTACGATTTATTAGTAATGGCATGAGAGGGGTAAGAAGTTAGACTGAAATGGGAGGGGGCGGCAAAATTTGTATAGCCCAAAGGCGGCAAAAACATACATACGGACCAGCTTAAATAGGGGGCAGAGCTGACAAGGACGGGTCAGAGTTTTGCTGACAGGGGTCGGGGCAAAAATGGCTAAAAATCCACTGACCTAATACTTGAATAACCCCTTATCTCAGCAAAAAATAAATTTTGAGTTAGTTCTATTGCTCTTGATGGTAACTTGGAGATTACTTGAGTTAAGAATTTTTGCAATGGTGATAAAATTTTATATGTATTGCGTTTATTGTTCACCAACTTGTAGCTTCCGCATTATTGTGAATAGTACAATTGAATGGAGAAGTAGTTTCAATGATCTTTAGAAAAACTTCTGTCAAGTGTCATCCTACCACAAAAGTTAAGGATTTTAATTATAATTTTAAAAAAGCTGCCTTTATTCCTTGCATAACATTTTCCTTGCTTTGATTGAAATTTTTTACATTTGTGTACTAATGTCAATGAGGCTGTTCAAATATGCTTTACTTCTACACTAATACAATTTTTGATATGTACTTCACTATGGTAGGTACATACCAATTTTTGATATGTTTGACTCGAGCCAAAGCAAAATGACAGATATGGCTTGGTTATGAAAACAATTTTCGGCTAAAACCGTGTACTAGAAACAACAGGTAATTCTTTTCTGTCTTTCCTCACAATATATATATAGTGAAACCTGTCCAAGATGGACACTGTACGATGTACGAGACGAAAACCTGTCTTAAACGGAACAAATATATAGTCTTGTGAATAATTAATGCCTTTTCAATCATAGGAAACCTCTTTAAGATGGAAACTGCCTAATGTGGAAATGGAAGGAATATTTAGTCTGTAGGTACAAAACCTGCTAAAATAGAAAGAATTTTTGGCCAAGTACAAGTTTTTGATCTTTGGATGGGAAGAAAAATTAATCGTTCTTTTCCCCCTTTTGTTAGATGAACTCTTTTACTTCTTGCAAAAACAATAAATGCTTATTATATATCTGAACTGGTTCTGGGGGTTGGGCTTGAGAGGAAGCAGATTTACTACTCAAAATTTAGTAAAAGTTTGTTTAGCATTTCATTTAAAATGGAAATGGTGACTTTTTTAAAAACACTCCTATTTCTTGGAAAAAATTGATAATTTTGGGAGAGTAATAAGCAAGGGAGACCGCTTAGTCCTATGGCCATAGGGTGGGGTCATGTGGTCGTTTGACGAGGACGGAACCAAGGTCGGGCGGCTGATGTCCCACCAAAATTTATTTCTCATGTAACATAACATTAATTATTATTTTGTGTGGGGATTCTCCCGGGGTAGATGTCACATGGTCTCATTGAATTGTTATTATATTTTTTACTTATCTGTTTCGGCAGTTGGCTGCAGATTTCTGCCGGAATAGTTATTTTGTTATGTTTTTTTTTTATGACATGAATGTCGCTCTCCACTTGTTAATACAAGATATACAGAAGACTGGATGTTGTGAAGATATTTATTATTAGAGATGTTAATTTTTTTTTTTTAAGGAAGGAAAAAACTCATCTCTGCCTCTACCAGGAGTCGAACCTGGGTCCCTCGATTGCCGGACAAGTGCTCTGACCACTAAGCTACAGAGGAGATAGAGATTTTCCTTCGCTAGAGCGTATATATGGCGTATATAGAGGCAGAGATGAGTTTTTTCCTTCCTTAAAAAAAAATTAACATCTCTAATAATAAATATCTTCACAACATCCAGTCTTCTGTATATCTTGTATGTTTTTTTTTTGTTTAATGTGTTTAATATGAAAGGTGTGATCATAGAGCCTGGCCAGTTTGTCCGATTACATTTTGTGTTGCCATTTAGAATCTTGAAACTTGTTTTTGTATGCAAATTATTTTCTGTGCGATGTTAGAATTTTTATAGAGAGACGGAGTGTTGCTGGTGGATGAATGGTCCCAAATTAATACCAGTTTGAGTTGTATAAATACGCCCCTTTTGTTTTCACTAATTGCATTTTAACTCCAATAACTTCGTGTTTGTTAGCTCAGAACGATCAGTTGAGGTCATTAAACTAAAAAAAGTCATGTTATAACTTGAATAACTCTTGTTCTGTATTTCCCGGCTGGTTCGGTGAAATCAGTTTTATCACGAAAGGTTTCGTAATGAAAGTCTAACAACTTTTACGAGTTTTACGGCATCAATCAGCTCATTATCGGCCTGCTCTGGATGATGAAACCCTGAATGGATTATTGGTGAAGGAGTCGACCTACACCAATTTACTAATTTCCAAGGACTTTCATCTCTAATCTCTGGGAGACCTTCGCCTGGTGCTGGCTGCCTGTGATTTGCTATAAACTCCGGAACTTTGTTCTTCAATTAGCAGTACTAACTTGGATGGATCTGCATCATGTCTACCCTGGTCTGTGACCGGAAGGTGATGTTCAGCAGAACATGGACTTCCCACGGTGAGAGCGAACCATATCTACTAAATTCAAATTTCTGAACTGAAAGACAAAACTTAAATGTAAAATTGTTATTAATGAAAAATTGAAGGTTAGCCTGTTAATGTAAATTTACAAAATAAATCTAGGTGTAATAAAGCAATTGAAGCAATACAAAACAAAACTTGTTTGTTTATTTTCTGCTTGTTGTCTGCTTTAACTGGATAATTCGAACCAGGCATATAACCCAATTAAGGTTTGTTACACAGTGAATAAATACATAAAAGCGCATTTTCTGATGGTATTAATAATGTTGATGTAAAAAAGATGAAAACAAAAGCATAAATTTGATTACACGTAATGATAATTTTGTCACTCGATATAACGGTAATCTACAACAATATTTTTTCTTAGTCTGCAGAATATTGATATATCGAAAAGTTTCATTGAATTAAAAAACTTTCATGTTTGACAAAAGTGTTCATTCTATTCCTATTCAGGAGAACATTTTATATTGAAGTTTAAAGCGCATTAAATATGACATTTCAAATGTAGAGTTATTTGAGACAGCAAACATGAAAAACATAATATGCATGTCTCTGTTTAACACTCGTTGGTTTATAGAAGTTAGGGTAATGTTCTCAAAACTTGATTTTTGTAAACGATAGAAATAAATCCCTGAATATATTTTTATGTGCACCTCGATAAAATGGAAACCTGTCTGAAATAGAAAATAATTTCAGTCTCTTGACCTTCCATTTTATATAGGTTTCACTGTATTACATTCTTTTGTTGAAGTCTTTCAAAGTGCAGAGTCTGTGAACTATTTGACAATGCACAGCAAATTATGAAGATGTACGTTTTTTAAGAATGACACTCTTTCAAGACCAGTTTTCATAGCACAGTGCAAAATTTATAAATTACAAGGTCCAATGCAAATAAGTCAAGGTGATCTGAAAAATTCACCAACGAAAAAGGCAAATAAAGGAAATTACGAAAATTCCTTATGCATTTTGACATGCTATGGGTGTCGTCTTCAGAGGATAAACTCTCACAAAATTGGGGAGATGGCCATTTATATATGGATAAGTTTGAGAGTATTGAACGTCGTGCCATTCTTATTTTATCGAAGATATGTGGACGATACGTTCATACTTTGGGATGGTTCCAAAGGTGATTTAGAACAATTATTACTCATTATGAATGACATAGACCCTCACGTTCAGTTTACAGCTGATTTTGAAACAAACAATGAACTTTCTTTCTTGGATGTATTAGTGACTAAACAGAAATCACATTTCCGAACTTCTGTATATCACAAACCTTTCTCGATCTCACTACCACCTCATTCTAGATCGTCTCATCCCATGCAACAGAAACTCTCTGCATTTTGCACATATGAGATCATTATGCACAGAGCATTTAACACCTACTCAGATCGGAACACACTAGACTGTGAACTAGAAACCATAAGAGCGATTGCTAAAGACAGAGGGTTTAACACTAAAATCATTGACAAAATGAATAGAAAATTCATGAGACCTACAAGAGGAACTACTTTAGAAAATATCACAAAGCGACCACTTAAAGAAAGTGTAGTTGTACCATAGGATCCAACAGTGTCACTCAAGATCAAACCAATTCCCAAAAAGTTTAACCTATTTACCATAAATGCACCTACTAAAAACTTTAGTTTAAAAATCCCCCAAAGATGCTATACCACAGAATAAACAATGGGGCATTTATTACATTCCATGCGGTGATTGTCCTCTGGGTTATATCGGACAGACAAGGAGACCCATAAAAACTAGATTAAATGAGCACACTCGTTGTGTTAAAAATCAAGAATGTGAAAAATCCACCATCGCCGGCAAGAGAGCCATTGATTCAAATTTCAGGAAGCAGTAGTTTTCCATAAAGTAAAGTACACGACTGATTTAGACTTCTATGAAGGTACATATATTCAAGCCTTCAAAAATATATTGGTAGACGACAATAAATCAACATCCCCGATCATGGCTAAAGTTCATTATGAGCAAGAATTGTAAGAAAATTCAAATAGACCAATCAAATAGCTCCATTTCACAAGCAGCCAATCAGGACAGTAGAGAAGACCTACAAGCAGATGCTCAGCTTCATTTTGATCACGACGTTTGATGTGAGCAGTCGTATATTTTTTGTTCCACTGAGCAACGGAGAGTTAAGGTTTGGTACTCAATCCAAGCATGATCCTCGGTCAGGGAGAGAGTTTATCCTCTGAAGACAACACTCATAGCATGTTGAAATACATAAGAAGTTTTCGTAATTTCCTTTATTTGCATTTTTCGTTGGTGAATTTTTCTGAGTATTATATTAAGCAAAGTTTATCTATTCTTCCATAAGTCAAGGTGAACCGGACGGTTTTACTGCATTATCCATCCTTTTCTTAAAGTGATTTGCTTACATTTTAATGTTCAATACCAGTGCAATCGTTTTTGGCAAATGAAGCACTCATTGCTAGCTCTTTTCTGAGCATGGTAAATATTGTTTATGCCTCTTCCTGCATTAAAAGTACAGAAGACTATTGGGTAGTATCAGAATCACCAAACCTAGAATAGACCTATGTAACCAACTGCTTTGTAATGCAAACTGTTATTTCACCTATATACCAAATGTATATAATTTTGTATGATGAATGTTAGTTACTGTCCAAGACCATGAAGTAGTAAATACAAAATTATTTTTTCACTCCAGACAGAAGTTTTTAATGACTAGGCTACTCATTGAACACTCAAACTAAGCAAATGAAAAATTAATATACCACATACACCCCCCTCCAAATAACCTTTAAAGCAATACAATTTCTGCTTTGGCAGAATCATTAATTGCAACCTACAAAATTTGCAATATTTGGCAACATACAGATGATTCCCTGCTTAATTGAAATCAATTACATGAATTTTGTTGATAGGATTTAATAAAAAAATTAAAAAAAGCAGGACAAAACTAGAAAGTAGGACATTTCACCAAAAAGTAGGATGAGTGGGAGCCCTGTATCCACTTTTATTAATTTCTAATATGTCTGTTAAAAAATTTGATTTTTCCAGATAAATGAAAGAAAGCAAGAAATCGTTCCCATTCTTAAAAAAGTTGATAAACATTATATTGAAAATTATAGAGTATTGGTTATATATTATAGTGGCCATTCCATGTCACCCTTAGCTAAAATTTTTGAATTTATTGTATATTATAAAATCTATGATCAAAATTAATACCTGCATCTCCCCAAATCAGCACGATTTCATTAGAAATATATCTGCAGCTAGAAAACATAGTACTAGTAACTATATAATACTAATTGATGCTATAAAAATATGTTCAACTCATTTTCACGTATCTATTGACTGAATAGATGTAAGGATGTAAGCAAATATAGAAAGAGATTAAGAAATGAAGGCCACTCACTTTAATCTATTTAATATGCTGAATATACTTTTCATATTCTGGAGTTTCTCGACTTGTACTCGGTAGTTTTTTGTATTTTTTTTAATCAGTTATTTTAGGTTAGTCCGTGATTTCGAAACTAATTTCTGATTTCCATACATTTTTTTTTCTCCCATTGAAACTGTTCTTAAATAGTAGTATGGGGCGGAGTAAAGAAGCTGATGTTTACTAGAAAAAAAAAGTACTGTTCACAGTGGAGACAATAAATTTAGGTCTTGTCTTCCAAAACTTCCATAAAACTCAATTTGAAGCTTAAATCATTACTAGTTTTCATTGAATCCAATGGTGAAGAATTTAACCAAAATATTGATTCAAATATTTTTACATATGCTCACTTATTTGAAATGTTATGAATAGGAACATAATTTATATGACATTCAATCAATTTAGTTGAATAAATAGAGTTAAATTGTGAACCTGTAATAAAAATTTTAATCAAATTTTGATCAGATTGACTCAACTAAAATTTTAAACTACAATTAACAACTGATTGATTAACCAACCCGATTAATCAGACCCACTCCATTTGTTATATCTTTCACCCATATGAAACATCATATCTAACAATAATATATACAGGGTGGGCAAAAAGTCCTACAGCAGTATGTGTTCAAAAAGTATTACAGCAGTATGTGTTCCACATGACCACCATCACAGGGGATAAGACATTGCAGGCGAGTAAAAAATTCAGCAACGGCAGAGTGCAGCAGGTCCACATAGTGCACCAGGTTTACAATGGTGAACTGGTTGTGAATTAGGAGTGCAAGTTTTTATAACCATCTCATTTGCATATTCCCACCAGTCACTCATACCAGCGCCACCTACCAGCTGTTTTAAAGTTTCTACAGACTTTTTGTGTGTGCCCACCCTGTATAACTTATAACATTGGCACTGATATTTTACAGAGAAGATATTCTGCTACTGACCTGGGTGTAATTTATAGCTCTGATTTTACATTTCATGATCATATTAATGACATTTGCTTAAATTCATATCACAAACTTGGCTGGCTTAAAAGAATAACCAAAGATTTCAACAATTTAGATAAAATGATTGTTGTTTTCAATTCTATAATATGATCAAACCTTGAACATGCATCAGTTATTTATAATCCTCATAACAGTAATTTATATCAATGATATTGAAATTAAACAAAATGCATTTATGCGATATTTGTATTTTAATAAATTTATAGAACATATGATATTACAATTTCAGCAACTTTTCTCCAACAAACTTTTATAGTTGCCAGTCTCCAAAAAGAGAAGAAATTTCATTTTTTGACATTTTTCTGGTAGTTAATGGTAATATGGATTGCTATTTTTTCTATTGTCTTAACTAGGATTCTTGGCCACACAGTACAACAGGTCAAATAAATTATTTCATATAGCTAACTTAAGGACTTTGATTGACCTTTCTTGTGCAAAAAACAGATTTTGTATTTTATATAATAGTTTACCTGAGGAATTTGATACATTTGCAACACCTATTGGTAAATTCACAAAGAGCTTCTTCTCTCCATTTGATGAGGGATTTTTTCTTCTGTAAATGACTTGTCCTATGTGATTTTGTTAACCATTTTGTTTTTTATTTATTTATTTTTATGTTATTCTAATAGACATGTTTTTATTTTATACAAAAATTGCCACGTTTTTAAGACAAATAAATTCAATTGGTCGAATGGTCGACACGTTTCGGTTCTTCTCTTCAATGGAGAGCCGTCATCAGGACCTCGTGGTCAGAATTCACACGAATCAGTCGTGGAGGGGTGATGTTTACATCTGGTCGTCCGACCAATTGAATTTATTTGTCTTAAAAACGTGGCAATTTTTGTATAAATTAAAACCAGGCAAAGTTTCTCATTTTTGTGATAATGTTTTTATTATTTTTTTTTTTATTGGTCTGGTGATTTTATACATCTTCATAATTTTTCATTTCTTATTTTTTATTAACTTGTGTGTTTGTTTTTATTTATTATATTTTATATCTGTGTACTTTCGTTTTATCTCATATGATTTCATTGTATTTACATTTACACCTTACTGTCATTAGCTTGTTTTCTCAAGCTTGGCATATTCAAATAAATAAATAAGGCAAGCTAATAGGGGCTAAAGCACTGAGGCTGATAGGAATGTTATTTTTTCACACTATAATGTACTACAGAAGAGCAGCCAGTGAAAAATTCTGGTCTAGGAGTCCTTTGAAGACCTCAGCCTAAGGACCAAAAAGGCCTCTGCAAACTGAAATTACTTGCATTGGTAGAAAAATTGAATCAAAACCTGTTCTTGGCGCAAAAAAAAAACCAGACCTCTTGAGAGGGAATTTTGAAAAATTCCAGAAACTTGGATTATTTGAAACCTCAGAATTTTGAGACAAATTATTGAGCCTCTACTGTAATAAGCATATATATGTATTAAATATACTGGTTGTATGAACTAATATTTCTGATGCATTGTTGTAGCAATCATGTATTTTAACAGTGCGAAGTCCAAGGACAGTTATTAACTGATTCAGGTTAAATTTTTATAAGTAAATTCATTCCATTTGATAATTACTGAAATTCTAAAATATTCCTTCCTAATAACAAATATTGACTTAAATGAACCATGATCACATTAAAATTATGATTACCTTTGCTGTATCAGTTTCTTGGATGAATAAACACCTTTCTCATTTTCAGCAGCCAATGCTTCTACAGCATCATTCAAATAACCAAATATTTTAGATACTTCATTATGGAATGTTGCTTCAGCAATAAAAAGGCATTGTAGATTTGACGCTAGAAATGATATTCGGCTGTAAATATAAAAAAAATAAAAACTATGTGAATCTAGAGAAAACATGTCCAAGGATGCTAAATTTCAGGGAGGATAAGCTTAATTCTTCACCTTGAATAGCTTAAAATATGGCGCACAACCACCTCAAAATAATTCCCTTGAGCAACGATTCACACATTTGCCAGCACTCATACAACTTATGAAATCCATCTTCACATTCACCCATTTATACCTTGTAGGTGTCAATGTAATAAAGGCATGTTACGTCACCACACCTCGTATTTAAAAATGTGGTTAACTACTCACTATCTGCTTTTTGCTTATACCAGTGATGGGCAACAAAGCAGGTCTTACACCAAGTGACACCCTGTGCAAAGCCAACAGTCTGCAGCCCCCACCCTCTCTGCACAGATCCAGAGTGATGTGTCAGAGGAGGCGATCTATTGCTAGTCATTACTGTTCTATAAAATACACGAATGGAATACGTTCTCTCATATTATTAGGCTCTTTGTGGAGTGATCGCTCTCATCCCCCCACCCCCACTGGATCCACTCCTGCCCCCACTTCTTCCTGGTTGGCTACAAAGGGACAAAGAAGTAGATAAAACTTTCTTCCTAGAAAGAGATAACTGTAACTGTAAAAGCATAAAAACTAAGTTATACTCATTTTTAATTAAGAGATTTAGAAACATTTAAAAAACAAAACACATTTACATAGGATAAGAATACTCATCACAAAGAATCTATCTACTTCACACTTATTTAAATTTAATTTTTATGGCAAAATATGTGTAGTGCATGAATCAGCTACAGGCTAAATTGATAAGTGGTAAAATTAAAGTAACATTTAGGTATAATTTTTCATATTTATCGAACTTATCTTCATTTGGGAATTATTGCTTTCAGACCCAGTACAAAGGTGGGAAATGTTTTTTCTCCTGTAGATATTTTTTGTTTAACATCAGGAACTATAGCCTTAACTTCAATCATATCACTATCACACACAATCCTTGAAATCAGGGCTGAATGTCTGAAATTAAAAAATATCTATAGTGAAAAAAAAGCAACCTGCACGTTTGTGCATACTGGATATGAAAGGATGTGCATTCCACATCAGCTGGTGCAACCATTGATGTTCTTTGAGATCTTTGTGACTCATGGTATTCCAGATGTCATTGTCTCTAACAATGGAGGCCAGTTTGTTTCTTCAGATTATACACTTTTCGTGCAGGAAATACTATATGACAATTGCTGATTTTTCCCAGAAAGCCTTCCAGTAATGGTCAAGCTGAGCAAACCCTCAAAAATTCCCTTCGATTAAAATCATGAGTGGAACCTAAAAGAAAAGATTGGCAAGCTTCTTGTTTCAACAGCATGTGACACTAATAACATCCATTGGGGTGCAAGTCCTTTCGAGTTGCTCATGGGAACATAACTAAAGACTGTCTTGGATAACCTACATCCAGACCTGACTTCCTAGAGGAAAGACAAACAGGAAATTGATACTGCTAAGAAAAATGGAAATCGTTTTTTGCCAGCCTTTGTTGCAGGTGAACCTGTGTCGGTGAAAAATTATAGACATGGTCCAAAGTGGGTTCCTGCAACTGTGTCAGAACCAATGGGTCCTGTGCCACATCGTGCAGTTACTGAGGACTGCAATCTCGTAAGGTGACATGTAAACCAGATGTTGCAGCGTGCATCTGCCATGGAACCTTCAAATGGAAATCCAGCGGAAGAATCAACAGTGCCTATAAAAAAATGTACTGGTCCTCCAGCTGATGTTCCCGAATCTGTCATACTTGCAGAAAGTGTCAAGACAGCTCCCCCATCCAGTGGATCCATGCCCGTGCCCAAGTGGCGCAGTGGTAAGATGCTCATCTTCCAGTATAAAGGTTATCGTCAAGGTCCAAAGGTTCAAATCCAGGCAAAAACATAAGAAACAAGTTCTCTACGTGTTGACAGTGCCATCTTAATGCATGGCCCGGGGGACTAAAAAGAAGAGGGGCCTCAGTAAAATGAGTAGTCGAATATTTCAAGAATTTGCTAGGTAGGGCCTCAGAAAAATCACTTGGCCTGGAGGCTCCATGATGCTCTTAAGACAGCCCTGCACGTTGAGCCTGGGGTAACCACTGATAGATAGAGCCTTCTTTTCCCACCCAACTCTGCTGGTTGGAAATTGACATATGGCAATATATGGCTGGAGATGGTGTGCAGTAAAATAAAATAGCAGTGTGGTTCCAGACCCTCCGATAGTGACTGTGTCAAGTGAAAGACCCAAAAGAAAAATAGTCTAAAGTGGTTGAAGGAATTTGTCACACTAAGGGAAGGGGTGTTGCGATCTGGCAACACTCCCAACTAATTTGCATATCAACATATCTGCAGCTACTGCCACATTCACCTTGAATCATATATATTATAGTCAAATGTGAATACTTCTGCTCAATTACCTAACTTAACTATACACTTGTTATCATGTTAATCACATAATAAATTCTAGTCAATGGCCAGCAGGCCCTTGCTGTGTTTTGACCATTCCCCCACTACAGTAATTTCCAACTGTTGTGTACCTCCTTTTAATGCAACAAAAGACAACCCAATGTGCTCCTGAAAAATCTTGCATTTCTCTCTCTATATCAGATGTTATCTTTCCATTTCCTAAACAAGGTCATAGAATAACCCTAATTCTCCTGAAGTTTTTTTTTTGTTTGCGGCACTCTTTCTGCATCAAAATGTTTAACACAGTGCCTCAAATCCCAACATAAGCCTACCTTACAGTTGGAGTACAGCTAGATTGATCAAGTTCAACACAATGATTCAAATACAAGTACAAGGACACAACAGGCAAAATGCCCAACGAGGTGGATGAGAAAAAGATGCCCATAACAAATACGTATGTCATATATTTCTAAAATAAAAAATACAATTACAAAAACTAAACAATATATATACATGATAAAATATTATACAATGCCCATAAAATGTGTTTATGGTTGTCTTATTCGAAGTATGGATAACTTCTCGATTTACCCAAACATCTTTATCGTATTTATTATTGAACAACTCAATTGTGTTAGAATATACTACCCCGAGGGTACGATATTCCATTTATTAACAACCATATTAGAGAAAAATTCCCTGTGACACAATAACCTAGAATTGTCCCTTACCAAACGATACTGGTATTCCCTTGCAAAAGCAGTTGATTGATGGCGAATTAATAAATCATGGTCCATCCTATCCATACTGTTGAAAATTTTGAACACTTCGATCATATCTCCCCAACACCTGCGTTCATCCAATGTTAACATATTCAAAAATGAAGTCTCTCTTCATAACTCAAGCCGTGTGTGCCTACGAGGATATGCGTAACTCTTCTCTGCCTCCCTTCAACTGAGTATATGTCCCTCCGCAAGTATGGTCTCCAAAATCTTACAGCATACTCAGCGAACTAAGCCTCAGAAGAGCAAAAGAATAACTTTAGGAGAATGTGAAGACACCTTTTTAAAATAAACCCAAGCATTTTATTTGCTTTTTTATCACAGCTGAACAATGTTCAGAAAACCTAAGCCCACCCGTCAATGAGAGAATTCCCAAATTCGTCACCCTAGTTGCATCCGGGATAGTGACACCATTCAATTCGTAAGAGAAACGTGGGTTGTTCGAACCAAAATGTGCGACCAGGCACTTGTCTACACTAAACTTCATGCTCCATTCATTTGCCCATGTTCCAATCCTGTTTAAGTGGGTCTGAAGCAACTCCCCATCACTTTGATTCCTGACTACCCTCATTAGCTTCACGTCACCTGCAAATCTGCTAACAATCCCATTGATACCCTGATCGAGTTTATCGATAAAAAGTTATGGGTCAAGGACACTTCCTTGAGGAACTCCACTTGTGACGCCTGTCTGATCAGAGAATTGCCCGTTCACCATAACCCGTTGTGACCTATCTCTCACAACCACGATTCTATTCAATTCAGCAAGTTGTCCTAATCTCGTGTAAATGCTTTAAAAGTTTACCATGTTGAACATGATAGAATGCCTTCTGGAAATCAAGGTAAATAACATCTACATTTTTAGCCTTACCCAAAGTCTTAGTCACATGATCATCAGGTTAGTTACACATGACTTCCCCTTCCTGAACCCATGCTTATCATCTGACAATACAATATATATATTTTCGTCTATTCACTTCACCCCCCCCCCCAAATGCCTTTTAATAATAATTACCAAAATTTTTGAGAAACAGCTCGTCAAACTCACTGAACAATAATTGGACACCAACTTTCTACTATCATTTTTAAATATCGCAACATTAGCAAGCTTCCAATTTCTTAGGATGGTACCTTCAGCAACGCTACTCCAGTAAATCGGCGTGACTGGCCCCAACAATTCATTAGCAACATTTAAATTATCAAACAATATCATACGGAAAAATAACATTTTAATAAACTGCCACACTACTGAAGTAATAAATCTATTTGATGAGATGTATCATGCTCCTTTACCCAGTAGCTCACCAAGGTGCAAAATAACTCTGTGAACCAATGTTTTGGGAACCAGGGTTGGTAAAAAAAGTGTTTTTTGAAAAAAAACCAAAAAACCCGGTTTTTTGTTTTAAATAGTATTACATTAAAAACAATAAAATTTATGAAAAATCATTCAAACTTCTAACAATTAAAATAAAATGTTAATTAATGTAATTAATGCTATTCTCATATTAATCAATCAATAAATATTTCTTACATTTTAACAAAAACCAGCTTTTGCAATTTAATTATTTTTTGCTTAACTCAATAGATTACTTATGTTTGAAAAAATTCTTTTGATGTTATTATTAATCATATATACAGATGTTTTCTCCAGTTAATTTCAGTATGCTTAATTAGGAAGCTATTTTGCAAAAACTATAATAAAAATTAGGTGAATATAATGTATTTAATGAAGCATAAATAATGCAGATTAATTAGCGATGATTTACGATATACAGAGTGATTATAATTAAGGTTCTGATTTCAAAACATTATAAAAAAAGAATGATTGTCAGAATGACTTGAAAATTGACATGAATATTCCTGAAGAAATGGAATTTTATTAAGTAAAGTTGAAAAAAATACTTAAAAATATAAAATTAATGACATCCAACACGTGGGAAATTTCTTACAGAATGGAAACGATAGCCAGTCATGGCAAAATGATAACTTAATTATAGCATTACACGATTACATAATTCACGAAAACATCACAAAAAAGTGAAGTAATCAAGCAAATAACTATAACTTACTCAAGAAATGTTAAATATGTTGTCCACAGCGTTCTGCCTATGAGGTGAAAGCACAAAAATTCTTGTTCAACAACAGATCAGAGTATGCCATGGTCATGATGTGGATGCACTTGCAATTAACCTTTATTAAACCAAACGCGCCCCCACGTTATTATTCCTGAGGAACTTCTAACATGTAGGTGATGCGCTGAAGCTTGCAATTCACCAAAGTTTGCAATCTGACCACTGTTCATAACATTTTGAGGTACCCCCCACAGCCAGAAGTTGCAAGGGTTACAGTCAAGTGAACTGACGGCCGGCCAGGTGTCATGCCATCCTGTTATTGTCAAAATGGGTTTTCAGCAGCTGCTTTGCTGGTATTGCAATGTGCATCTTGATAGAAAATGTTCTATCCACACACTGATGCTGTGGAAGTGCCGAAATGATGTGGTTGCACAAAATAGATTATACTGCTGGCCAAGTATAGCATCATCTACTTACACATTTTGCACTTTTTTTCTTTTATGAAAGAAATTTCCATTGCTTCAGGAGTACCCATGCAAATTTTCAAGTCATTCTGACCAGTACTTATTGTATAGTTTTGGAATCAAAACTTTAATTATAATCACCCTATATATAGCTGATTATTTTTCATAAATCTGTTACTGCTATACAGTAGAACCTTGATTAACTAGGCTTAACCATGAAAGTATAAAAAAAAACTGTTGAATATTAAGGCTGGGTGATATACGGTGTGAGATGTGCTAATTCTTATGGGAAAGAAAATTAAAATGTCTGTGAGGTAATGTAACTACTAGTACACTAGTCTTTGTCTTCTATGGGACAGCTGGTGTTTTTATTGGATTATAGGACCACCTGCAACTAACATGATGGTGTCACTACTGTTGCTGCTTCTTTGTGAAGGGAAAAAGAAACCCTGTGAGCAGAGGCGGTCTTAGGGCAAAGCGACCGGTGCAATTGGAAAAATAATGGGGGGGGGGCGAAATGAGGTAGAAAAATTAGATTCACATAAATGGAAAATAATCTTTAAGGTATTTAAAAAAGAAGAATTATTGTACAAAATATACATGGAAACCAACAGCGAGGAAAAAGAAAGAAGAATCTGAGCAGTGCACATGGGGGGGGGGGGGTGTTCAACTATTCCAGCGTCTACTGTATACCAATTTCGGTGAAGATAAGATTACACAACACTCGTTTTTTCTTCAAGCCCCTCCTGGAGATACTGGACAGTTTGTTTCCTCTTTTGTTGTCCCTGTACTCATGGAAAAAATAAAAGAGAATGGAGTCGTATCCCTCCATCACCCCATTTTTCTGCTAACGAGAAAGAGTTTCCCCCTCCTCAATGGTTTCTTGTGTTGCAAGGAGTCGAGAAAGTTGTGGGTTTTTTTCCCTCTTGAGAGAGATTTTTTTTGTTTTTGAGGTAATGGCCAGACAGGCTGGACCATCTGGAAAAAAGTTCTCCCAATTACGCAATCCAATTGTGAACACAGTATCTTTTTTAAATATTGACTTAAGAAATATTTTTTAAAAATGAATGAGAATAAAAATAATTATTTGTAGGCCCTGTTTGAATATAGGGATTTTGCGCTGGGCGCCGTTTTTCTGCCCGTCTCACAAGAACAAATTAGAAAAAAAATGTCTCACGTTAGGAAATCATGCATTTTTGCATCGCAAATTACTTAGGACTCCTGGTATGTCTCCAGGCTTACCAGACTTTCTTAGTGGATCAGGGCATGTACGTGGACAGAAAAATTATAACATACCACACATTCACAGCTGAACATCCTTTGGAGTTTCATAGACCGAAGTTCCAGGCACCCAGGCCCAGAATTATCTGGTGCGTAAGCAGGGCCGCAACTAGGAAGGAAAGTTAACTCTGTCGCCCGGGGCCAGGTTTCATTTTAGCGCCCCACTCAATATAATTTTTAACAGAAAAAAGTGTGACTCAGGGCCCTTAGTTGTCCATCGCCCAGGGTGCCAAACGCCCCTGCTCTCACTTGATTGCGGCCCTGTGCGTAAGTTGTGGTTATACCGGGCCTCAAAAATTAAATTCCTCTCTTTTCTTTCAAGAAACTAATGAGGTAGTTTTGTTAAAAATCCAATTTGATTTTTTTTAATAGCTGTGTTTGGAAACCAGATTCCAAATTAATAACCCCTTCCCAATTCCGTTTATAAACAAAGGAAGAAGTTTGAAGTGAAGAATAGCGCTTAACAGGATATTTGTTCCAAAACGATGCTCCACGGCATTATTCTGCGCTTAAGTAAGCTGGGAGGGGTGTATACGATATGTCTCACCAAATAGATTTATTAATTTAATTGTGTGACGATTTATTAAAACATGTATTTTCCTCACATGTAATGTATATTGCTTTGAAATTAATCAAGCTGCACTGTAGTTGTTAGGTAGGCTTATGTTGTGAATTGAGGCACCATGGTAAATTTTTTCATACTTTTCACAAAGGGCACCACGGACCAAAAAAAAAAAAAAATTGGGAACTGGGGCGATTTTTATGGCCGTGCATTAGGAAATGGAAACACGTAATAGATAAACAATAAAGATAATATCTGAAAGAAATGCAGGATTTTCAGGAGAAGATTGGGTGGTCTTTTATTGCCATTAGAAGGAAATGTAAAACAGTTGAAAGTTACAATCAGCCCAGCTTTGTATAAAGGGCCATAGATTGAACTCCCTTTTCAATACCCATCATGTTGAGGGCTGTGCAAAAGTCAGTAATAAAAGTTATTTTCCCTTCAAACGTGAGGGGGGAGGTTGAAAACCATCAGTTTAGAACAAATACTATAGGGAGCTAGATACAGCTATGCTGGAAGGCAGGAATCGAAAACGATTGCAGTGTCCCATTTTTTATGACTTTCAAGTGGGGTTGGGCTATTGTTCGCTGTTCAAATGCCAAAAAAAGTGTTACGTATTCCATTGTAAGAGACTAATTTCTCTACTATAAGCACTTTAAATTCGTAAAAGGGGGGAATACACTTTCGAGGGGATGTTTTGCGACAGCCCTGTTGGAGTGGTCAGCCAATGATTTTTTAAGCGTCGTGGTAAACACAAATCACGCAGTTCAAATTCTTGACCAAGACTTGGGATTGCTTGAAAAAAAATATTTTTTGGGGGGCCGAATTGTTCAACATGAATTCGTTGGATTTGAAAATCTGGTGCTCAATGATCGTAGTGAAATTTCCAATTTTATCGTTGTTATATCAGTTTTCTGAGTTATAAGCTTTTTTTAGCATCTGTTGAAAAAAAATGATCGGACCTTTACAATTAGAAATTAGACCAGAGACAATGGTCCGATGCAATTGACCAGACTAGAGAGTTCTACGGTTAAGTTAACGCGGAACCTTTGATGTCTACAAGACTTTTCTTCGGATACCAAAAATCGCCTGATATCACTCTAATATATGTAGATGGTTTTTGTATCAACATCAATGAAAAATTTTACAGCTTATGACATTCTGGAACTCTAGAGAAGCTCTCACAAAGACCTTATTGGAAACTAACAGACGTCTGAAAAAAGGTAAGTCCATTTTTTATGTTTTTTATCTTCCCTTGATGTGAGTCTTAAATAAGAATTAAACTAAACTACCGTATTTTCTTGCGTATAATCAGCAGATGCGAATTTTGCTAGTTTGAGGATGGAAAAAGTACTGCGAAGTTCGTAGCAGGGGGTATATCCCCCAGGAAAAAAAATTCCATTCACCAATTTAATCTTGAGGTATAGAAGGGGTTGTTTGTATCGTTTTTGCAAAAAACAAAAATGTCGATTTTCCTATTTATACGCCATAGATAAATTTTCAAATTAATTTTAAAAATATTTACTTCAATTCAAACTTCTAAGAAAAATATTCGGCAGATACAAACGTAACGGTATATAGTGTCCTCGATAAGAAATGAATTTTTAAACGTATATAAAAAATAAATCCGTATATAATATATGCAGAAAAATACGGTAAGTTTATATTGTTATTTCCATGGAAAACAGAACATAAAGTAGTACCTCACATATTTGAAACAAAAGAAAGAGTGGCAAATCCGTTTCGAACAAGATAAATTTCAGATATAAGTATCATTGTAGAGGTGAAATGAGGTATTTTAAAGCTGATAAAATTCATAATAAAATAACTTTATTTGGAGTCCTCCAGAGAGTATATACAGTTTTTTCAGCTTCTGTGCATCGGTGGTGTTCTTCAGAAACATGTAAAAACACTCACTGTTAAACCTCTGAGTGAAACACGATGGGAGAGTCACACTGACAGCGTCAAAGCTGTCCGATTTCAGACGAAAGAGGTATATCAGGTGCTGATGGAGATATTGGAAATATCTGATCCAGGTATGCGGCATGAAGCCTGCTGTCTAGTCGAACAAGTTTCAGATTTCCAATCTTTGGTTTCGCTTTGCGTATGGTATGATATACTGTTTAAAATACACGGCATAAGCAAAACTTTCAAATCAAAAAACATCAACTTAGCTGTAGTCAATACCTTGATTGAAGGAACATTAACTAGCATTTCGTCTTACAGAGAAGACGGATATGCTGAAGCAAGAAAAAAGGCTGACGAGATAGCAGAATCTTTAGAAATAGAAGCAAAATTCTTTGAAGACGTACGAGTTAGGAAGAAAAAGTTGTTTGATTATGAATCACCAGACCAGGGAGCAGTGAAAACTCCAGAAGATAAATTTAAACATGAATTCTTTTACCCCACATTAGATAAAACTTTTGTATCCTTACAAGAGCGCTTTATGCTATTGAAAGAACATTATGCCTTGTGGGGATTCCTTTATGACAGTTTCTGACAAATGAAAATTTAACTACCCGCTGTAGAGCATTTCATTTAGCTTTGCAAGGGGACAACGATGACATTAGTGGAACAGAGTTGGAGCACGAACTCAGAGAATTGAAACATTTTATTTGTCCGGGTTTGCCTATCCAAGTTCTCCAATTCATCAAGGAATCCAATCTTCAGGATTGCTTTCCCAATATGTGGGTCGCATTGCGGATTTTATTGACCATTCCAGTGACCGTGGCAAGTGCCGAAAGGAGTTTTTCTAAACTGAAACTCATAAAGACCTATCTGCGTTCGACGATGACAGATGATAGTCTGTCTTCTTTAGCAATTCTGTCTATTGAGAACTCTATTACACATAACTTGGACTTTTCAGTGTTGCTAAAAAAATTCGCCGAAGCAAACGCTCGTAAAGTAGCTTTTCTTTGAGTTCGTATTATATAATTATTTTTTTACTTTGTATTATATAATTATTTTTTTACTATGTATTATACATTATTTTTTACTTTGTATTATATATTTTTTACAATAATTTAATTGCATATTTCATTATGTATTTTAGTTGTTTATTTCATTGAGTACCTTAATTTTATATTTATTATGCAGTTATATTTTTGTATTCCATTTATGAAGTTGTTTAGTAGGTTAATCGAGTTTTAACTTTTCCTAAACTAAGCACAATCTATTTTCGGGAATCAGAATTAAAAAAAGTAATTACAGCCTTTGTGATTAATTATTGTGTATATTTTGCGTAAATGTGTCTTTTTAAAATATTTATATATATTTGTTAATACTAGATTAGTACATTTTCAATTTTACTAAATCTCCTAATTAATTAAGTATCACTTAGTTTTAATGGTTGCTAAAAAGTTAATTACAGGAATCCTTGTATAAGAAGAGGGCTTGACCAACTTCGTCCCTGTAACTGGAGGGGGGGGGGGGAGCGCCAACAGTAGATTTTGCACCAGGCACCACTTGGTCTAAGACCAGCCCCGCATGTGAGATAATACACCACTACATTTAGATGTATGATACAATCCTTATTCATGAATTTGGTAAAGATAGAGCAGCAGAATGTAGCCAAAGGTAAGAAAATGTGGTAAGAATGAGAAATTTTGGCTTCTGTGTATAACTTTAAATAACTAAGATACTTCATATGAAAAAAATATATATTCTGGCCACTTTTATGAGACTTTTTGAAAAAAACCACTTATACCATCTTATGCCATTTAAAGATATACCATCAAAATGTACCCCAAGAATATAAAATATGGTAAAAATGAAATATTTTGGCTAATAATGAACCAATATTATATTTTTCAAGGAAAAAAAAATATATATTTAGGCCACTTTTATTTAATTTTTTGAAAAAAAACCATTCGGTTTTAACCAAGGTTTAAAAAGTTTAAATCACATTGGTTTAAATTGGTTTAAACCAAACAACCCTGGAACAATGATTCTATCGAAATAAAGCAATATATTTTTTTCCTCAAACTTTTTCCTTTATTTAACAAACAGAATTGGGGGTGTTGTAATTAGAATCTGGCTTACAAAGTTATTTAAAGAAAAATCAAATTTTATTTTCAACATAAATTCCTCATTGGTTTCTGAAAGGAAAAACATGTATTTTTTGTGGTCTGGTATGGCCACACCTCGTAGCTGGTCAATTTGTCACATTAAACTCGTCGGGCCTCAGTTTGTCGTGGTACAAATTTGTCGCAGTACAAATTTGTCATAGCTCCAATTCATCACGATACAAGTTTGTCACATTGTCATTTCGTTGTGACGTCAGTTTATCACAGAATCAATTCGTGGAAAAGTTAATTCTTCACTGTACATGTTCTACGCGATCTTTTATTACGTGAAATTAAAAAAATTAACAAAAATATACACGCAGTTTACTAAAAATAATTATTTTTTGTCATTGTGGAAAGGTCATCGAAATTAAAATTTCAATTGATGTTAATATTCTATTATTTAGTTATTGTAATTACCATATCAATTACATTTAAAAATTTAACTGTACATAAAAATTTAATTATATTTCAAAATTTTGTTATTAAAAATAATTTTATATGTTAAATACACTCATGTCCATAAATTAAGGATAATTCAGAATCACACGGAAATCGAAATCTAAAGTAAAAATTTCACCTGTAGAATTCACACACACATCTGCAAGAATGATATGCAAATTTCAGGAAGCCACCAGATGATGCCGATAGTACCTCACAATGACGAGAGTGTAAGAGGGGGGTATATAAGGATTGGTGGCAAAGAAGTAAAATTGTTTACAAGAGTTCTGTAAGGCGCTCAGTGTCATAAGCGAATAGTTATGACACAGAGGACGCATGTGGATGATTTTTTTCGTGGTAGAATTATCGGCCGCCTGGAATGTGGGCGTACTCAGATGGAAGTATCCGAGGAACTTGGAATTGCCCAAAGTGTCATCTCTAGGCTTTGGCAATGATTCCAAGATAACGGAAATGTCAGTAGACGTTACAGTACAGGTCGCCCCCGAGTTACAATGCCGAATGAAGACCGGTATTTTGCAGTAACTGCCAAAAGAAGCAGACGGAGCACAGCATCCGACCTGTCTCGTCAGCTATCTGCAGCCACAGGTACCACAGTTTCAAGGCAAACCGTGTACAGACGTTTGGGAGATATTGGTCTATATGCTGGCAAGCCTGTCAGATGTGTTCCGCTCACGGCAACTCACTGTCAGCAGCGATTAGCCTGGAGTAGAGAACATGCAATGTGGACATCGTCACAGTGGGCTTGTGTGATGCTTTCCGACGAGTCCAGGCTTAGCTTGCAGTCTGATTCCCGTCTGACTTTCATATGGAGAACGCCAGGTACCCGTTACCACCAAGACAACATCATTGAACGACACCATTACGGTGGTGCAGCATTACTCGTTTGGGGTGGAATTATACTGGGTTCTAGAACAGATCTGCATGTTCAAACCGGAACCGTGAAAGCCCAAATTTATCGGGACATCATTCTGGAACAACATGTATGTTTGTTTAGGGGTACCATGGGAGCAGAATTTGTGTTTATGGATGACAACGCCCGTCCTCACCGAGCAAACATTGTAAACGAATGCCTTGAATCTGAGGATACAACCCGTATGGAATGACCAGCATTCTCACCTGACTTGAATCCGATAGAGCATGTGTGGGACATGCTTGGCCGACGAGTTGCAGCCTGTCAACCACCTAATACAAGTGCACCGGAACTTCGGAGAGCATTGCTTGCTGAGTGGAGTGATCTTCCCCAAGATCAGATCGATAATTTGATACTCAGCATGCCTAGGCGTTGTACGGACTGTATTTCATCGCATGGCATACAATGTATTAACCATCATACCAACCATGTAATAGTAAGTTTTTGTAAAGGAGATATTTTTTACAATTGCTCCAGGGAGCAAAAATCGTAGTTTTTATGAATGGTATCATACATACACCATCGTTTTTGTTCTTTATCTTTTGTTTAATAAATGGGCTTTATGAATAAGTAACGTTTGTTTTGTTTCTGAACCTTTATTTGCCGGAGCTGGCATTATCCTCAATTTATGGATATGAGTGTAATTGATTTTTGCTATGATAAAATTTGAATATTATGTGAAAAAATTTCGATGTTTATGATATTCCCCAAATAACATTGGAGCCTCCCTTTAACTGTAAACTCTATTCGCCCCATTAGCCTTAGAGTTTCTGCCCCCCCCACTTCTGAGAATCACCAACATTTACCAATACAGTATCTCCATAAGAGCCTGAAATATTTAATTAATATTTCAATTCAATTAACATTTAATTTTCACCGTATAAGCTGCACTTTCCACTTCCTGTCAGGATTTCCATTTCTCGCGGCAAAGGGTGTTGGCGAGCACTCCAAGATAATTAATTGGGATTAAATAAATTTTGAAAATGTAACTTTCACCAAATAATCCGCACTTCCCACTTTTTGTTGGGAGTTCTAGTTCTAGCAGCGAAAAGAGTTGAGCGCAGATCAAGGGTAGAAATGTACAGTGCTTATGAATGGCGATTTGATGAAGCTTTCATAAGGCTCACAAAATGAGCACGGACAAAAGCCATGTAATCGCCAATAAGAACGACAACTATAGGTCAGTCGCATATCTTTGGCTGGCTTATTTGAATATTTTCCACATAGTTTTCATTGCCGTCTAAGTATTTGGTAGTGAAGGTTGGTGTGCTTGGTTGAATTTTGCAGGGGCGGTTGAATTTTCTGTCATTCCTAAATATATCTTTGCATCAGCTAGCTATTAACACTAGATTGCCCAAGGAAGTCATTTTGACTGCTTTTTAATTTCAATTAGAAAACCAATTATGTATATAATGACACAATTTCTTAGAATTTTGTGACTTTTTGTACAACATATAAATGCGTTTATCAATAATTGTAGTTACCTCCCCCCCCTTCATTTCCGGTATATATATAATTTTAATAAATATTTATTAAAATTAATAATAAATATAAATGTTTATTATTTTAATAATAAACATATTTTTCTGTTGGCAAAAATATGGAACATTGCAAAACCGAACTTGGAAATGATATACTGGTTTGTGTGTGATTCAAAGTTTTTCCAGAGTAATTCATGTTCGAAAATTATAAAAACTTTTAATGCAATTGAATGAATTAGCCTTTTATTAGCCGTCATCCTTGGCCAGTCAAAGGTGCAGACATAAAGAAAATATTGAGGGGGGGGGCTGAAAATTGTCATTTATTCTGTATATAAAGGATTCAAACCCGTACGCAGGAGGAGGAATGGTTCATTGCATTGTATATTCATGAGTTATTAGGGTGGGGAGCTCAAATGGCATCAGCCCCCAGGTTCTGGCGCCTATGGCCGGAATGTTTGAATAGTATTTCGGCATAATAATACAAGGTGATTTGCAATGTACATTCTATTGCAAAAAAATAATTTAAAAATAAGACTTCGCAGCTGTTATCCTAAAACTTAGATACATTGTCGATAAAAAATTCCTCAAAGATGCATTGATATATTCAATAGTGATTTATGGAAATTGTGCTGCGAGGGGGGCCACATTGATCGCAATTTATTAACTTGATGTACGCCCCCTTGCGGCAAGAAATGAAAATCACCACAGAAAGCGTGAAGCGTGACTTATATGGAAATTACATTTTCGAAATTTATTTGAACCCAACTTTTAATCTTGGTGTGCCTCCCTAACATCCCTCGCTGTGAGAAATAGAAATACTGACAGAAAGCGGAAATGCGGCTTATACAGTGAAAATTAAATTTTAAAATTCTATTTGATCCTATTTATTATCATGGTATGCTACGCAATGCCCCTCACTGCTAGAAATGGAAATCCTGACCGGAAGCGGCAGACGCGGCTTATATGGTGAATATTAAATTTTCAAAATTTATTGAATCACAAGTCATTTTCTTGGTGTACATTCCAATGTCCCTCGATGACTTCAATTAATACTTTTCTTCATTTGTTAAAAATGAAAATAGAGATGGGAGGAGAAACATTTCCAATAAATGAGAAAAAAAATTAGTTCCATTTTTTACCTCTAAAGCAAATACCCTATTTATAAGATCACGACAAACATTTGAATTTTAAAGCAATTCAAATTTTTTGCAACGAACTTACATCGCCACTAAATGGCTCTGCGAAAAATCTGCACTGCGACAGAATGAGTCTACGACAAATTTGTACCGCGACGAGTTTGTAGCACAACCAATTGATGCAGTGACAAATTGAATGCAACAAATTTTCACGAGACAAGTTGAGCACGACAAATTGACCTAGACCTGCTACACCTTACCAAAGCCTCTTATGTAGATACTCTATGCAGCTTAGGTAGTATCTAGGAGGCTTTGTCATTTCACACCTACACCTGCTTAATTCTGGGCCTGGGTATCTGGGACTTACATTCACACAATTTTTCTTTTCCTTTCCACATCGGCTTTGGTGCCTCTCGTAGAGTATAGGCAGAAATCATTTCTCCTTTTTTTTCCCCCTTCCATCTTGGATATGGCGCCCCTTCTAGAGTGAGCAGAAATCATTTTCCTTAATTTTTTTTGTTGAATGAAGATTACACTGTATTTATGCCCTTAACCTCAAATTTGGTCGTGATTTCTAGGTGAACACCCTAGACTACAAAGGGAAAGAATATCTCAATCTTTCGTTGGAGCTCGTGTGCACTGAACAGGGCCGTACATGGACGGTCGGACCTAACTCATGCAAAAGCTCACAACTGTTGAAAATGCCACCAGATGGCGATTTATACGAGGATGATGTCACTCTCCGCTAAGTGAAAGGATGTGGGTTCGATTCCCTGCAGGGGCGGTTGAATTTTCTGTCATTCCTAAATATGTCTTTGCATCAGCCAGCTATTAACACTAGATTGCCCAAGGAAGTCATTTTGACTGCTTTTTAATTTCAATTAGAAAACCAATTATGTATATAATGACACAATTTCTTAGAATTTTGTGACTTTTTGTACAACATATAAATGCGTTTATCAATAATTGTAGTTACCTCCCCCCCCCCCCTTCATTTCCGGTATATATATAAATGTTATACCTATATTGCCCAAAAGCAGTATTTTGACTGCTTGGGAAATTTTAAATAATCAAATGACTCTTATTATTAAATTGATTAAATTTCTTATATGACCAGTTCGGCTCTGTATTGAAATAAAAGTTTTCATTTTGTTTCGATTACCGTCACATGATAACATACAAGTACATGATAAATTGTCGATACTTGATAAGTTGCAGTTGCTCAATAAGCTAAACTAGTACTTGTTATTCAAATCTTTATGCAGTGATACTTGTTCTAATAAGTTGTTTATTTTATTTCTTTTGCGTCCTAAATTCATGAAAGAAATGTCGAATAGAACTGAGTTATTGGAAAAGCTAACTAACATAAGTGAAGAGTGCTCTGATATAGAATCAGATGCAACAAATTCTGAACTATCATCTGAAGCGGATTATATTCAAAGTGAAACATCTGACACTGAAGATAGCGATGAAGAGACGATCACCAATGATGAAAATGAAAGTGTCATCAATATGCCCAGGAAAAGGTGTAGGTAAGACTCTAAGTAGTTCAGACTCTGATGAAGAAACTGAAAACACCTTTCAGGAGACCGAAATAGCTGCCGATGGTACTGTGTGGTCGAAATTTGACGAAGGTGGTATTCCTGGAAGGTTACCATCTACTTGTATTTTCAAGGGTGTGAAAGGGCCAACAGGCTACGCATAAAGGAATATTATGGCAGATAATCTTCGTTCATTCTCGTTGATAATAGATAACTATATTATCAAACATTTACTCCCTAGAATCTATAAAACGATTGGTAAGAAACATTTTTCATATCTTATCCCTAAATTCTATAACTCTTTGCCTGATCAACTCCTTAACAATAATACTTCATTATTAATTTTTAAAAAAAAATTAAAATGCTACCTGTTTTCAATAAATAATATTGAAGAGTTTTTTTAGGGTGAATTTCCCACCTATAACATCTTTCCCTTAAATGGAAGGAAAAAATGGAAAAAAAATTTTCCCCTTATTACATTTCTTTACATTCTTTTTTTTCAAATTAACTTCTTCCCCCTTACTTAGTATTTTTCTTTTTCTTTGCAATCAAAATATTATCACCACATGCCTGCGGCCACCATGACCTTATCATGTTATATTGTGCTTAGTTTTTTTTTGTTTTCTTTTCTTTTTACTTTCTGTTCACTCATGTTCTGTCAATTATTTTTTATTTATTTATTTTTATGTTTATAAGTTTCGTATCAAATTTTAAATTGTGATTGCCAGTAAGGGCCATTTGGCTCCTTGGTAATTTTTTTTTCCTCTTTTTTTCTGTATTCCTCATTTCTGACTAATAAAGTATTGCATAATATAAAAAAAAAAAAAAAAAAGTGCACAGAAGAAGAAGGCCGCTGAATTTTGAGGAACGATTGGACAACATTACCGGAAATATGTGCATTTATTGGGATTTTATATGCTCGTGGAGCCTACGAGGCAAAAAATTTAAAACTGAGTTACTTATGGTCAGCAAAGTGGGGTTCCGAATTTTTTAGAAAAACTATGGCCAGAGAAAAGTTCAAGCAAATCCTACGATTTATTCGTTTTGACAAAAGAACTGAAAGAAGTAGGCACCTACAAACAAATAAGTTTGCCTTGGTTTCGGAAATATGGGACAAGTTCATTGAAAATAGTCAAGCTTGCTATCAACCAGGGCAAAATATAACAGTTGACGAGCAATTATTTCCGTCAAAAGCCAGGTGCAGGTTTACACAGTATATGCCTAATAAACCCATCAAATTTGGCATCAAATTCTGGCTTGCATCAGATGTTGGTAGCAAATATGTTTTGAATGGTTTTCCTTATTTGGGGAAAGATGAACAATGACCATCGTCAATGCTTCTCAGTGAACACGTTGTTCTGAAACTTGTCGAGCCATACACAGGCTGTGGAAGAAATATCACGACCGATAACTTTTTCACTAGCATGTCACTCGCGACAAAATTATTGGCCAAACAAACAACTCTAGTTGGAACTATAAGAGGAAACAAAAGAGAACTACCCAAAGCAGCCAAACAAACGAAGGATAACATGCCTCGTTTTTCCACTCTGCCATATAAATCAGAGAATTGTGTTCTTACAATATATAAAAGCAAACCAAATAAAAAAAGTAGCTGTTCTAAGTTCTGAACATAAATTTGTGAAAATTGATAAAAGTAATAAAACAATGTTACCGGAATCTATTCAATTTTATAACAGCACAAAATTTGGAGTTGATATGGCGGATCAAATGGCCAGAAAATATACAGTAAAAGATAGTTCTCGTAGATGGCCCCTCCAAATATTTTTCAATATTTTAGATTTGGCTGCTATAAATGCTTGGATCCTTTACAAAGAAACGACAGGAATACAAATACAACGAAAAGAGTTCTTGTTTCAATTAGCAGAACAGCTTTCCACCGAATACAGAGCTGCAAGACAGAAAAATTCATCAGAACATGAAGACCCGCAAAGATCAACTGCAACATCATCAAATGCAACCCATTCTAACAAACGCAAAATTTGTCAAGTACGACTTTGCCACAACAACAAAACAAATAATATATGTTAAAAATGTCAAAAGTATGTTTGCGGAAGATGTACACATAAAAAGATTTCCACTTTCATTTGCATAAAATGTACAAATAATAATGCATAAATAATTTTTTTTTTCCAAGTGAAGTAAACTTTTTTTATTGTTAATACTTACTAATAACTTGTTATATAACTGTAAATAATATAAAAAATATTAAAAATTAAATTTAAACAAATTTCTTTACACATTAGTTATTCTTTCACAATGCAGTCATTTTGACTGCTTTTGGGCAATATAGGTATATACTAAGTTTCAGTCTTTCTAGTGTTAAAAACCTTTGTAATATAATTTATTAAAATTAGTTTGTTACGCTTAGATTTATAGATATTCCACCGAATATCTAAGCATTATTTGGCCGTGTCGAATAGGCCAAATATTCGTCCCATCTCTAGTTTGTTAGTTAGTTTATTCATTAATGCTGAATGAAATTTGAGAAATAAGGTGAAAAATATGTATTCTCAATGATTAACAAGATTTGCTTTAATTTATAAGCAGCCAATTTAAATTTAAAAAATTTGTTTTTCTTATTTTTTTTTTCAGTTTCAAATGAACTGGAGTAGTGATTTTGGAGTCAGACAAAAAGTTTTTATCACCATGTGGTACCAACAATTTCATATTTCCTTCACACCATATCCATGATGGTACAAAAAATGGTAACCACAGAAAGCTAGTAGGAGAAACTGTTACACCTTGAGAGGAGTAAACCTTTAAACACTTGAAATAGTTTTTTAACTGTACTCAAATTCTTTTATCGCACTGACCATTTAGCATTTTGCATGGTGACGACAATTTATATAATATAAAGATTCAAAAAAATTGGAAATAAAAATTCTAAAAATTCAATATTAGAATTTAAAAAATTAAATATAAAAATTCCAAAAAATTCAATAATTAAATTCTGAAAAATTCAATAATTAAATTCTAAAAAATTCAATAATTAAATTCTAAAAAATTCAACAATGATATTCAAAAATTTCGAACATTCAATATACAGGGTGTCCAATAACTGTTAGCACGGCCTTTATCTCATCAAGCATCTATCATAGAGGTAGGATGCTAATTTAAAAAATGCTCAACAGGTATTCCAAAATTACCCTGTACCAGTTTTGAGAGTGTAACAAAATAGAAAAATCTAAATTTTTAAATGGATCCCCTGTGCAATGACCTCCAATTAAGAAGTTGATACCATGCTTCTCCTGATACCAAAAAAAAAAAAAAAATTCCCATGCTTGTAAGTGCAACATTCACGGAGATGAATAACAGTGTTAAACGTGGGTAAAATGATTTTTCCGCATTTATACATCAGTTCTCTCCTTAATTTCCCCCATTTTATTATCATCCATTAGGTCGATGATTCACAAAAAAAAGCATTTGACGAATGTTTAGAAATTCAGCTACTTGAAAGGGCTTTTGGAGGGTGATGCAGCGGCATTGATCAAACACATACCAGTGTCAGTGGCCACATACATAGAGGCGTGGGAAAAATTATTGCTTTGTTATCAACAAGAGAACCAATGAAAAACAAGTTCACTTAGCGTCATATTCAAAATAAAGATAACGTCAAGGTAAAAGGGAAGGAAAAAAAGAAGAGAAAAAATCTCTATCGCCGCTCAACATGAGCAGAACAGCATGATGCGTGATCATGCAAAAAGAAAACTGTCTAACAATTGCCCTCTCTCTCATGATCACAAAAATATAAGTTCATAATCAAAATATAAGAGCACCTTTTTTTTTAACATTCAAATTCAACAATATTCAATGCAAAAACATAAAAAAATAGATATGTAAAAAAAAATATTTTACGAAAATTCAAATGACCGTTCGTTCTTTTGAACATAATATTTAAAGTAATGAAAATGTTATCAACAAACTTTTTCAATCCATATTTACACAAAGGTTTCGTAAAAATATCGGCTAGGTTATTTTCACTATTAATGTGATATAAATAAAATTTTCATTTTCATGCATAAGATTTCTTAAAAAATGATATTTTATATCTATGTGCTTGGTTCTGTTATTTTCAATGGGAGAAATTGAAAAATCAATCACTGCTTCATTGTCGCACAGTTCATTTTTCAATTCGAAGGAAGTTTAAATAAATTCAGATCATTATATTCATTCATTATTTGAACAATCCGCATCAGTTCTTTTATGGCTTCAGTCAATGTGATGTACTCGGCTTCCATTGTTTAAAGACTAACACACTTCTGTTTAAATGTCCTCCACATGATAAATACATGATCTAGTAACAAAATGATACCACCCAGGGAAACACTATCATCTCTGTTAGCGGCAAAGTCGGAATCACTGTAATATGTGACATTCAAATTTTCAATTTTAGACAAGTCGTTTCAAGTGCTTTGTATTTCCCACATAGCCTAATAATTTCATTAGACAGTCCCAATGCACCAATCTAGGATTTTCTTGAAATTAAAAGAGGATATTAACGGCAAAACTAATATCCAGCCTTGTACAACCAGTTATATACGATAAATATTGTATCACATTTCTATATGGCAACTTTGCCATTTCTCTGGTCTCTGCTTTAGAGTTGGGATAGCTTAATTTGGACAGCAAAGTTCCCTTAGCGATTGGCAAAGATGATATAGGATATTTAAATTTTCTAAAAATATCACACGTTTTACCGATATAATCTATCTGATGAATAAAAAAAACCACCCTTCAGTTTCCTTTAAATTGACACCTAGGAGTTTCCTAGTTTCCCCATATTGTTAAATCAAAGTTTGATTCATATCGGTGGCAACACGACAGCAGGGAGGACGCATGCATGTTGTTATGCTCCGGAAATTTATTTAATTTCCCATTTATTTATTAATTATTTTTTAAAAATATTCAAGTTGCTTGCGTGTGATAGAAAAGTATTTATTTCTTAGTATGTCAATGAATTAAAATTAATCCATAGACATTAGGTGATCTCTTTGCGAATGACGTAAACAGAGTTCTTGATATTTATGTTAATATATCTGTTTTGATCAATCATAACAATGGTGGATGCATGTTCAATTTGTGAAGGCGAAGTACTGGAAGGGAAGGATGTATTTTCATGTTCTGGTTGTGAATACTTATTCATCTGAAATGTGTTGGAATCACAGACTCGAATTTTAAAAAAATGTCTGCTGAAATGAAACAAAAATGGCGGTATACTGACTGCATAATATCAGCAAAGATCGAAAAAAAGGAAAAATTGGGGCTTGAAAAAATACATATTATTCATGAAGAATGTCAAATTATGACTAAACAAATGGAAAAAAAATTCTCTGAAAAATGCAGTGTGTTTAAATCCGAAAAGATGGAATTAAGAAAATCAATTGAGTTCAATAATGAAACACTCAAGGACATGAAAGCTGAACTATCGGAGGTAAAGAAAGAATTACAGGCAATGAAGAGATCGAATGAAAAGTTGTGAAGTGAAAATAATGTTTTGAAAGAAAAAAATCAAGAACATTTACGATGAACTGGATAAAATTGAGTTACAATCGAAATCAAGCAATATAGAGATACAAGGAATGCTGGAGGAAAAGGGGGAGGATGTGATGAAAATAGTGACTGAAATTGTTAAAACTTTATACGTGTATAAACTGAATGATATAATGAAGCTATATAGGGTAAATTCGGTAAACAAAAATAAGATAAGGCCAATTATTGTCCGATTTAGAGACTCCGGGGTGTGAGATGAATGGATTGAAGCTAGCCGAAGCAAGAAAGGACTAAATGCAAGTGAAATCGATGAACGTTATGGTGATTCAAAGCTATTCATAAATGAACATCTTACTAAGACTCTCAATTTTATCATGTTCAGAAGTTCAAGAAGGATAACGATTTTGACTTTGTGTGGGTGAGAGACGGCAAGGTCTTGCTGAGGAAAACGCAGGGTGAAAAACTTTATCATATTCATAACGTAAATGACTTGGATAAAATTAATCAACAGGAGAATTCTCAGGAATAAATAATGTAAGTATCAATTCACCTTGCCTTGAAACATTCGATGGTTTAGTGAGTTTTTCAAACAGTCCTGAAACTTCCAATATACTGCACGTAAATATTAGAAGCACCCGTGAAAATTTTAACAATTTATTATTGAATTTAGAAAGGTTAGTAGTTCTATACCAATGAGTTCAGATCAATTATTAGCAATTTAAGGTATAAAAATATTATCTATATTGGAGATATTAATATGGATATACTGAAGTCGGACACGGACAGTGATGAGTACACTGTAGTATATTCCTTAAAAAATATTATATCTCCTCAGTTTATCCATACACTTTATTTTGCTTGGTTCTACTCACTTATTCAGTAAGCTATATGTGTTTATGGAGGTGATTATGAGTCCAATTTAAATGTATAAATATGTGCTTTGGAAAAAACTATAAATATTATTTCCTCTTGTAACCCTACACCCTCTGCCTATAATTATAAATCAGACTATAGATTAAATATTGAAAAACTGTATATATACCGAAGTCTAATGTTTATTTATAAAAATCCTACTTGGTTTTGAAATCAAGCAATGCGCAACAAACATACGTCTCCGTCGAGGTTTTCAATATAATATTATACAACCTAAAAAAACATTAACCCAAAAGCAATTCATATATTTGGCTCCATTATATTTTAATAACCTGCCAAATGAAATAAAATATGAAAATGAGTTAAGAGCTTTCAAAAAACTAATTATCAATTATATTAACATTTTACTACAATAGAAAGGTACTTCTCGGCCCCCAGTATACAGTGTTGTCATACCGAGGCGTTTGTAATATTTGTCTATTTGTATACTTGTATTTTGTTTAGTACTTGTTAGTATATGAAAGTGTTTGCCACCACAGAAAAATTTATGTTTACATACTCTGGACGGATCAAGCGATCCCTTGAGTAGAATACTGTATTTATATATATTTTTTCTTTCTTTCTTAATATAAACTATTTATATATATTTATTTATATAATCTAGATAGTCTCTTCAGTATCGCCATTTTCTTTGCCAAAAACAACAATATCATCCACATAAAGTAATATTATTTTGCCATCATAAGTGCATATGCACAATTACACCAATTCAATTTTTTAAAGTTCAATTTTTCTAAAACACTGTGAATCTTGAAAACCCCTCTCAGCCACTTTGGCGTAGTCCATAAATATATTTATTCAACTTAGACATAATCTGGGTACTTATTGTAGGTAAAACCTTGCGGTTGATGAATAAAGATTTCTTCATTGAGATTAGCATATAAATATGCACAATTCACATCAAGTTGACAGTGAGTCCAGCCAAGCAAGCAGACTAATAAAGTGAAAAATAATCATATTATTGAAAAGTGCACTACAGGGCTAAAAACTTCTTTGCACGTTTCCCCTTTATGCAGCGGGGCTGTAGTGTGCCTTCTCGTGGTCCCGGCGCAGACTTTTCCTTCGGCCCCTCTTGAAAGAGTTATTATTGCAAAACAAGTGCAAACTTTTGTGGGGCCCCAGTTGCCCCAGCCTAGTTACGGCCCTGTTACACTGTCTGAAGCCCTGAGCAAAGACAGGCCTTACACCGTACTATTTATTGTTTTCCATTTTTCTTCATGTATAGACCTACCTGATACCCACAATAGGGATATGATCGGATTTTGTTACTAAATTCCAGACATTTGTATTCGACACTATTTGCATTTCCTCTACCATGGCTTTATGCCACTGCTCCTTTTGCAGGGATCTTGATGCAGCATTATAATTTTTCGGGATATTAATGTTAATAAAATATGCTTCTGGTATAATATTAGAATCAATATCATTTTTCACTACATCTAAATATGTATTTTTCCCACTGAAATTAAAAAAGTTTTTATTATATTTGATTTTATGAGACTTGCAATACACCTCTGCATCTTTATGCCCTCCTCACATGGGGAAACTAAAATTGAGTTCAAGTTGACTTGAACGAGTCTAGTTGCCCGGACTCCCTCATACGGCGCTAAAAAATATTCAAAGACCAAGAAACTCTATAGTTCTCCTTATCTTTCAGTATTATCTTGTTAACTGGGATAGGAAAAATTGAAATTTATCAAAAACAAATAAAAATTGTTACAAAGAAATAAGTAAAATAATTTCTATAATATGTGAAATCGCTACAGAATTTCAGCTCACAGGTAAATACACAATTTCTTTATTTAAATTGATATCATTTTGAAATGACAATAAAATGGTAAAATATAAGATAATATATAATATAAACTGAAGAGCCACAGAAAACTGGTACAGGCATGCGTATGCAAATAAAGAGATAGGGAACCAATCAGAGTACGGAGCTGTGATCAGCAACGCCTATATAACACAACAAGTGTTTGACATAATTGTTAGATCGGTTACTGCTGCTACAATGGCAGGTTATCGAGATTTAAGTGAGTTTGAACATGGTGTTATAGTCGGCGCACGAGAGATGGGACATAGCATCTCTGAGGTAGCGATGAAATTTGGATTTTCATGTACGACCATTTCACGAGTGTACCGTGAATATCGGGAATCCGGTAAAAAATTAATTCTACAACATCGCTGCAGCCGGAAAAAGATCATGCAAGAACGGAACTGACGAGAATCATTAAACGTGACAGACGTGCAACCCCTCTGCCAATTGCTGCAGATTTCAATGCTGGGCCATCAACAAGTGTCAGCATGCGAACCATTCCACGAAACATCATCGATATGGGTTTTCGGAGCCGAAGGCCCACTCGTGTACCCTTGATGACTGCACGACACAAAGCTTTACGCCTCGCCTGGGCCCGACAACACAGACATTGGGCTGTTGAGGACTGGAAGACTGGAAACACGTTGCCTGGTCTGACGAGTCTCGCTTCCAATTGCTTCGAGCTGATGGACGTGTACGGGTATGGAGACAACCTCATGAATCCATGGATCCTACATGTCAACAGGGGACTGTTCAAGCTGGTGGAGGCTCTGTGATGGTATGGGGTGTGTGCAGTTGGCGTGATATGGGACCCCTGATAGGTCTAGATACGACTCTGACAGGTGAAAGGTACGTAAGCATCCTGTCTGATCACCTGCACCCATTCATGCCCATTGTGCATTCCGACGGACTTGGACAATTTCAGCAGGACAATGCGACACCCAACACGTCCAGAATTGCTACAAAGTGGCTCCAGGAACACTCTTCTGACTTTAGACACTTCCGCTGGCCACCAAAATCCCCAGACATGAACATTATTGAACATATCTGGGATGCCTTGCAACGTACTGTTCAGAAGAGATCTCCACCCCCTCTTACTCGTATGGATTTATGGACAGCCCTGCAGGATTCATGGTGTCAATTACCTCCAGCATTACTTCAGACATTAGTCGGGTCCATGCCACGTCGTGTTGCGGCACTTCTGCGTGCTCGCAGAGGCCCTACATGATATTAGGCAGGTGTACCAGTTTTTTTGGCTCTTCAGTGTATATATACAATTTTTTAACATAATTTCATTTGTTTTAAGTGATCTCAATGGAAAATAAATTCTCAATAAAATGTCTGTTTTTCGTGAATACATATGCCTCTCAGTACGTATATGTTGTGGATTTATTATATTTTTATTGTTTATTAGGTAAAGTATTGTCACGTAAGGATTTTGAGTAGTTTCATGAGATGAAACGGTGAAAGCTATGGCTCTGAGACACAAAAAAATAAACTGTAGGCAAAACTAGAGACAAACAACATGTGAATTGTTATTTATGTTTAAGGGAATGATTTTCCCCGAATACTCCTACACACAGATATGCTTGTGCAATACCTAAATTACAGACATTCCAAGCAAAGAGGAAAATCAGGGAACATCCCTATAGAACATGTATTTGTTTAGGTACATGTTGTGATAGTAGACCGTAATTTGAAAACTTCTATAGGTGCTTACCCAGGGCTGTCAAGAGAATCATGGGCCCCTGAGCCATGTGCTTTTTCCAAGGCCCTACTTAGCAAATGCACTTGGTTACTCCTGAAATTTTCACCAGATTTAATTTTTGTGATGCTATCTTCTTCTGAAACTCCCCGGATGGACCCATGTGTTTACCATAGACATGTCATTTGGGGAAATAAGGGGACAGTGAGTATATGTTCTTTGCCCCCACCCCTGGAAAAAGTTGAGATGACAGGCCTGGTTTACCATTTGATTCAGTGGCATCAGAGCCGGTAGTGATCAAGCAGCCACGGTAATTTGTAGCATGGATCCGAGTACCCAAAAGCAATTGTTTGAAACAATTCCGACGCAGCCGATTTCATTATAATTTCAAAATAATATCAATTTAAATAAAGAAATTGTATATTTACCTGTGAGCTGAACCTCTGTCAAAATTTCATTAAATGCTTTTTCTGTGATCTCTTTTTTTGAATATCCTTTCAACTGATAATTATTTACTCTGGATTGCTTTTGAATTTCCGAAACGGATTTTAAATTTAACGCTGGGTCACCCATCGACCCCAACCGACGAAAATATGAAGGAATGGTAGGCGGTTTTTGCAACAAAAGTTGGCAGCAACTAGCATGCTAGTGGCTAAGTGACAGAGTCGCATTCCATATTTTGTTACCAATAAGCCAATTTCCTCAAGCGAGGGCTTCCACAGCGATATACGTGTTTGTCTTCAGGAAATTGTTTCTCTTATCAGTTGCCAGACTTTTAGTTCCCTATGTGAGGAGGGCTTTAATCTCAAATTAGTTCCTTCAATCCTGTAGTATATGTCGATGTGAGAGCCATCTTTTCTAGGTATAGCCTTTCTCACACAAAGACGTGCAGTGTCTTGATTGAATGTTTAAGGATTGTCAAAATTGGATTTAGATTCTCTCTTCACAATATTGGACTCCTTAGATTCCGGACTGGGATCAGATTCGCACTTTCTATATCATCCACCTCCTTGGGTTCCTGATCACACAGGGAGTCACTTTCAAAAGATCACTTTCAGATTCACTTTTAATGTGGATAAATGTTGGGCTCGTGTCCAGGACAGATTCTCGATCACAGTTCTTGAAGGTTACATTTATTGTTTCAATTGTACGATTCTCATCGGGTATCCAGATAAGATAGCCACGAGTGTATAAAGCGTAACCCACCCAGGGCCATGTTTATGTTTTTGCCGCCCCCTCCCATTTCAGTCTAACTTATTACCCCCCCCCCCCTCCCACGCCATCACTAATAAATCATAAACAAACAAAAGACGAAATAGTGGTACTGTATATAGTTGCGTCTAAATTTTACTTTTTTGTCCTGTATTCATATCCTACTCCAATCCATAATGATTGCCATACAATGGAAGGGGGCACTCAACCTCCGGCACGCAGGCGTCTACACATAAATGAAAAACACTGAAAGATTTAATTCGAATCATGGTGCATACATTCCAATATGAAAGCATCTTGGCACCAATCAATGGTGCCAAGATACTTTCTAGGTACTTGGTTATAGTCTAGCAACAAAATCAATAATGCATTACATAACATCTGTACCTATTATTCTTAACCGCACGTCCTAAAGTGTATTTTGAAATAATGAAATACTTTTTCAAAATTGTTTTGTGGACAGATTAAAATTCTGGACGAAACTTGCCAGTGGTTTGTGCACTCATGAGATTTAAATTCTTGCATTACTTGAATATACAGAGTGTCCCACAACCGCCTAACGGTTTTCAAAATGGGACTAGCAAGGAAACGGTGACAGATGTTAGTCATTCTTACGGAATGTAAATGTGCGAAGTCAGGAATTTCAGCTACATCATTCATGTTTCAAGGGTTATATAGTTATTAAAATAAAATTAAAAAAATTGACTTTTTATATGGACAACCTGTGCCCAAAAACCGCATTAAAAAGTTGTTGTCCTGTCTCTTCAGATGCCAACGAAGAAATTTCCATGTTTCTAAGTGCAATATTCGCAGACACACCTGAATTCAAAAATTTGAGAAAAGTTGGGAAAGAAGCGTTGTTCATTAGTTTTCGTTGGCTTTTTTTTCCAACTTGCCTCCGATATTCGAATTCAAATATCTCAGTAAATACTTAGAAACAAGGAAATTCTTATTAAATAAACTGTTTTTGTCCTTTTCCTTATGCTACTTTTATATTGAAAGCTACATAATAAAAAAATATAATATTATAGATCAGTGGTTCTCAACCTTTCTTGACCCACGAAGCCCTTTCTGGTATATAATTTCTATGGCGGAGCCCTGTAGGCCTATTTTTGATTTATTGACTAAAATTACTGATTTATTTTTATTATTCAAAAATATTAATTTACTGCGTTTTTTTCCTTGAGTGGCCGCAGAGCTCCTGGGAGTTCGCACAGGGAACGCACGGTTGAGAACTGCTGGTATAAATTGTGTAAAAAATTCTTTGAAAAGATTTGATTTCGTTAATTAAGTATTTAAAAAGTTAGAATAATATACTTGACATGTTGATCAGTTTCCAGGCAATTTTCCAAAATTTCAATTCTACAGGTCTGAATAATAAAATTTACTATACAAAATGCGCAATAACTAACATAAATTTCATTGTGGTCTTTTGTTTCTGTATTTGATTACGTATATTTTTTATTGAGGTACATGTAGTTTAATACAGTACCACATTTCTTGGAAAAATCACCACATGAACGTATGCGTCGCTGTATCGGAAAAAAACCCATCAATATGACATTTTTTATCAACTTAATATAAGGCCCCGCATCCGCTGCACATTTCTGTTATAAAATTTATTAAATGCATAGGGCTCATTCAAGTATTACGTCAGCATCGATAGGGGGGAGGGATTTCCGATTTGCTGACTTTTGATGACAAGGGGGAGGGGGGGGATTTGGATGATGCTTGCATCATCAACCATCTTATTCGGTGCGCCAAAAATGTAAAAAACCTTTCGACAGTTATTGGGCACCTGAACCAACATTCTACCTATTGATAAGTCCCCTAGAGAGCCACTTCAGTGATCTCTAAATGTTTCACGGATCCTTCCAGTGCTCTGGAAATGTTTCCAGGCCGCTCAAGTGCTCTAAAACTGTGCCACATGTCACTCAAGAGATCTCTAAATGTGCCACAGATCGTTTAAGTGTTCTGTAACTGTGTTGCGGGTTACTTAGGTGATCTTTGAGGCCTACTTCAGTGATCTGAAAATGTGCCACAGGCCACTTAAATGGTCTGGAATTGTGCCACTGGTCATTTAAGCGATTTGTAAATGTGCTGCTTAATTCATTTTTACAAAATTAGGTTTGAGGGGGGCAAGCCACATCAGATAAACTTTAGGGACACATTTGGTGTCCGCGGGTCAAGGGTTTACCATATCTGGCTTAAAGGGTGAGTCGGAATGCATTTCTTAAAGAAATATTTTGAGTTCTTACCCTTCAAATAGCATTGCAATTAACAAAAAATAGATTATAATAACACATATAAATTTATACAAAAATTGCCACGTTTTTAAGACAAATAAATTCAATTGGTCGAATGGTTGACGCGTTTCGGCTCTTCAATGGAGAGCCGTCATCAGGACTTCGTGGTCAGAATTCACACGAATGAATCGTGGAAGAGTGATGTTTACGTCTGGTCATCCGAAGAGTATACATACATTTTTTTTTAAACATCACTCTTCCACGATTCATTCGTGTGAATTCTGACCACGAAGTCCTGATGACGGCTCTCCATTGAAGAGCCGAAACGCATCGACCATTCGACCAATTGAATTTATTTGTCTTAAAAACGTCGCAATTTTTGTATAAATTAAAACCAGGCAAAGTTACTCATTTTTTGTGATAAAACACATATAAAGATATTTTCTGTCGAAATTTTAATTACAAATTTTTTTTGCATTAAAAAAAATAATTTTTTTTTGTCTGGGGGGGGGGGGGCACACAAGCCCCCAATGCCCCCCCCCCTCCAGAGTACGTTTCTGATCCCAAAAATATTCGTTAGGAGGTAGGGGGCAGTGATGACGAAATTTTGTTGACAAGGGGGAAGGGGGTCAAAAATAGATAAAAATTTGCTTACGTAATACTTGAACAGCCCCATATTTTTAATTTCGGAAATACTTGCTAAATTCTCAGTAATGCTTGTCAAATGCTTACCAATTTTAAGAATGCTACTCGGTTAGTTGACAGTTGAATATCATGTGATTCAGTAGGCCAATCTCTTGGAAATTGTGTTTTTTGAAACGAAACTGAACATACGCATTACATCTGTTAGTGTAAATAACAACAGTGAAATGTGTTAGTGTAAATAATGCCTGATAGATGGCAGCATTTGTAACACATGTTGTTATACCCTGTTCGGTATACTGGTGTCCCCCTTTTTCCTCTTGTAACCATCGACGTTGTGTAGTTTGTAGTAATGTTTCTGCAATAAAACTATATCTTAATTGTTCCACAGACTCATCGTAACAGGTTATGGAGCCTGCCGCGTAAGTTTTTTTTGGGACTAAAAACCCACGAGTTCCGATGTTTTTTAACAATCTTTCTCATGCCGATTAGTTTTTTCTCCAACATGGCGACAGCTGAAGAATACGAAGCCTTGAGGCGGGAATTGGAAACTCTGAGACTTTCGATGTCTATGACTTCCAGGACTGTGACAACCAGTTTTGCTGTAGGCATGTTGCCGGAATCGAAACACCTCGAAGGTCAAAAAAATTTCACCGATTGGAAATTTGCCATGAAAAATTTCCTAATTGACTGTGGTTTGTGGAGTTGTATTGTGCCGGGAACCGAACCAGCCGACAACGTATTGGATCGCCGAGCTCTCGCGAAAATCAACTTGTCTCTCAAGCCTGCAACTGGAACGATCACGCGGAAATGTGAAACTGCCAAAGAAGCATGGGACTTGCTCAATGACACCTTCGAAGATAAAGGTATTGTTCGCGTGGTAGGCCTATATCAGAGTTTTCTGGATATTCGTTTTCATGATTGCCGTACAGTAGACGAATACCTGAATAAATTCACGATCGTCGCAGAACAACTCGAAAGCGTCAGCAAGCCGTTGGACGACCACGTCATCTGTGGTTTCATTCTCGCGAAATTACCAGACTATTACAAGCCTCTCGCCCTGGGTATTCACAGATCTGGACAAGAAATCGTGACTTCATTCGTGAAAAGCCTGCTGCTGGAAGACGCAACCAAAGTTCCGAAACCGCTATCGAACCAAACCCAAAAAGGAAAAATTGCCAGAAAACTGCAAGTAAGTGTTCTGCTAATGCAGTTTGCTCTGAAAAAGAAATTTCTTCTAGGGCAACTGTTTCTTCCGTCTTTTCTGCCGCAGTTTTCTCTGATAAACATGAATGGTTCATAGACTCTGGTGCATCAACTCATCTCAGTTGTTCATTGCCAATTTCACATGATGTATCATCCGAAGAAGAGGTCCGTCTAGCCAATGGCGAAAAATTGCCAGTTACAGAGCACAGGGACGTAGCCATAGGGCTCAGCTCTTCCAAAATACTACATGCTAAAGATGTTAAGTCTGTGCCTACGCTCGCGCTGAATTTGTTAAGTGTTAGCAAACTTGTACACAGTCAGCCTAAGCTATCAGTCATCTTTGATGAGACCGGGTGCAAGATATTAAAAGAGAAACCCATGGTTGACAGCTCATTTGTTTTGGCAACTGCAACAGAGGTGAATGGACTGTATCGTCTTGATAATGAAACAAACTTTGTTTGTACCACTTCAATGAAGCAAGACACCTGTCAGATATAGCACAGGAGACTGGGTCACCTTAATTTTCGTTCCCTAAGAGAGCTGCAAAAATCATTTTATTTCAAATGTGATTTAAAATCTGATTTTGAGGATTGTGATGTTTGTGTTCGTGCAAAATCACACCGCCAATCCTTTCCAAAATCAAGCAAGACACGTGCAGGAAATCTTCTGGAACGTGTTCACTCAGATCTCTGTGGCCCCATGCAAATTTCATCAAAAGGTGGAGCTCGTTATTTTCTTACTTTCATTGATGATTTCTCATAAAAATACTTTGTATACTTCCTGAAGTCTAAAGATCAAGTTTTTGACAAATTTGTTGAATTCCAGACATTTGTGGAAAACCAGATGGATAGAAAAATCAAAGCCTTACATTCTGACAATGGTGGAGAATATGTCTCTGGAAAAATGGGAAATTTTCTGAAAGATGCTGGAATATTGAATCAGCGAACTGCGCCACATACACCCGAGCTGAATGCCTAAACTGCACTTTGATGGAAGCTGCACGTGCTATGCTTTTCAACTCTAATTTGGACATTGTGTTTTGGGCAGAGGCTGTCTTGACATCTGCCTACATTCGCAACCGATGTCCTACACAAGCTCTGAAAAATCGCACTCCCCAAGTACTGTGGTCTGGACGAAAACCCAGCATATTGCATCTTCGCATTTTTGGATGTCGAGCCATGGTTCATATTCCCCAGTGTAAAAGAAAGAAGTTGCATCGTAAAGCTTGGGATGGTATCCTTCTTGGCTAACAGTGACAAAAGCAAGGGTTATCGCATTTACAACCCCCAAACAGAAGAGGTGCAAATTGTTAGAGATGTGAATTTTTTTGAAAACCAGTTTCCATTTGGCAAAACGGATTCACCGAGTCATGATCCATTTCCGTCGCCTGAAAATGCAGCTGATACACAGTTTTCAACCATTACTATCTTCGAGCCATCTCTAGAGACTGAAACATCATTGGAAAGCAATTCAGAACAGTCTTCTTCTTGCCATAATGTGAGGACACCTGACGTTTTGCCAAATGTTCCAATTAGATCTGATTGCTATCCTCAACATACACGACAACAGAACAATCGTATCTTCAATGATAATTTTGTATCCTTCCTAGCTTCATTGTGTGAATGTACACCTGAATCATTAACTGAAGCTCTGAACAGCCAGGATGCTGAACATTGGAAACGGGCCATTAACAAGGAACTGAAATCGCATGCTGATAATCAAACATTGATTCCAGCTGAACTTCCTCCAGGTTGGAAAGCCATTTCCATGAAATGGGTATTCAAGATTAAGCAGACTGTTGATGGTTCTATTGAAAGGTACAAAGCCCGTTTGGTTGCTTGTGGATGCTCTCAAAGCAATTATACTCATTCCTTATTTCATCATAATCATGCCTTGATTGTGTGGATTTCCTGAACCACTACAAGCTGACAGTGGATATCGGCTACAATCAGTTGATCGACTCAATATCAGGAATGTCACCAAAAGGTAAGCAAGTGGACTTACAATTCCCACCTGTCTTGTCTGTGTCCGGGAATCCTGAATTTTACTCGCTTTTGAAAAAATTCCTGTCACTTACCCGACCATTCAACCCGAAAGTCGACAAACCCAAACACGACGTCCTTCATTACATCAACACTCAAGAAAATCCCCCAGTGCAATGCTAGTCTAGATGGCTCACTCCTGAACAGTATGAGTTCATCAAAACGAGTTGGCCAGATGGCTTGATCTTGGTATCATTCAACCTAGCAACTCGCAGTATGCATCACCGATCCATGTTGTGAAAAAGAAAGATCCCAACTCTTTTCATCTCACCTGTGACTGTCACATGCTGAATCGCAATACGACATCACAACTGTACCCCATACCGCACATACAGGATGTAAACAACTAGATAGCGGCTGCACAATTTTTTCAAAATTGGATATGACTCACGCGTATTTTCAAATCCCGATATATGGCCCTCATCAACACAAAAATGCAATTGTGCAATGCCCATTTAGGCAAATCCCGATATATGGCCCTCATCAACACAAAAATGCAATTGTGCAATGCCCCTTAGGCAAATATGAATTTGCCTGCTTCAATTTCGAGATGCAAGGTGCCGCATCATCGTACCAGATGTTTATGGACACTGTGCTACCTGGTCTACCCTTCACATTTTGCTATCTCGACGACATCTTGGTTTAAAGTGCCTCACCTGACGACCACAAACGTCACCTGCAAGACCTATAACATTTGCAAAAATAGATACATGAAGGTATGCAAAAAATGCACTAAATAGGCAAAAACAAGAGTGTGTGCAGCATGATTGGAGAGGGTTGGCGTTGATTAAAAAATTGTAGCGTTTTTCAAAATTTCATTTTACGTAACACAGCTTCTTTTAAAAAGGCGCTGACATATAATACCCCAGATCTTGATTGGTATTTTTTTATGGTTTGTTATTACTGTATGGCCCCAATTGAGAGTAACTCTAGGCTAGCTTCATCACAAGTCACCAACACATCTCCCAAAGACAGACGCCATGCCATTCTCTCCTTCCCCACCTCTCTAATTTTCACAAACATTTGAGATTCAATACAAATACAAATACAACGCCACAACAGGCAAATTGCCCAACGAGGTGGCTGACTTAAGAACATCATGGATCCCCGAGCCATTTTTTGGAGGCCCCACCTACTACTGCTACACCACACATGCACCCCCCCCAACGAATCGGTACATGCGGGAATGTGCGTGTACGTGTAGTGCAACCTGACGTAAAGTTTGTTTCTGTGTAATGCTTGTTATGTGTAGTGCTGCCATCTGCCCTCAGTTTTTCTAACTATGAGTGAAGGGTTATGATTGAATGATTTACCGTTGTAGGACTGTTGCTCTCTGTGGCGAGACTTTTTTTTAACGGGGAGATCGGCTCGCATTTGCGCCTTGAAGTTGGGAACCACAGAAAACCAACTTCAGCCGACCACCACTGTGGGGTTCGAACCCGGATCCTCGCATCACGAGTCCGGCACTATAACCACTCGACCACCACAGACTGAATTACTCTTCAAATATTGTATACTCACCGAAACTCATAAAACTATACATATTAATGTTAAAATATTTAATTTATTAGATGCACAACATTAATTACACAGCGTTTTAATTTCAACTGGAACTGAGAAACTCAATAAAAGTTTCATTTCTGTCAATAGGATTTAAATTTTTTTTGTAGGTAGCAAAAGACGTCACTGAAATTAATATGTTTACAAACATTATTGCCAGAAAAGCCATAATTTTTTGTATGATTCTAAACGGATACATAAACATTCAGTAAGCTGATGACTCCTTTAAAGTGGGCTGTAAAATGGTTTATTTATTGTAAGTTTTTGAGAACTATTAAAATGCAGCGACACATAAACAAAATAATTTATATTTGTCGAAAGGCAACTATACTAGATGTGCCGACCATGCTTCTTCTCCGCATACTACATGTTCCTTCTGAGTTTTTTCCATTTTGTTAGTGCTTCATTTCCTAGTGTTATTCCTGAAGATTTGCAACTGGTTTGCTGGTGAGAAACAAGTACAATATATGAGTTCGCTCTTTCATTTCCAGTAGAATTTCCTTTGGTTGTGGTATCTTGCTTGCTAACTGGCTGTGTGGAATCAGCTTTTCTTAATTTCTGGAAAAAAGAAATGCCCCCTTCTCCTTTTCTCTTGAACATAAAATGAAAATTTTTACAAAAAACATCTGGATCTATGAAAAAGTGAAACTTGTAAAGAAATTAAATATGCCGAGTTACTTTTGGAGACAGTTGCAAAAAATATATAAAATGAGAATAAATCTGTTAATATATAAACAGTATTGTTCGCAGAAAATCTTACAATTTTGTTTTTAATTTCCTTTTTTTTCATTTGTGAAATAATCGTAAGAATCCTGAAGAGAGATTAAAGTAAAGACAGTCATCATTGGATAAAATTTATCAAAAAATCATAATCTCATGACCTTTCTTTGTTTTTTTCATATACAGATTATTTTTAAGCATAATCGGAAAGTTAAATAAAAATTATGGGAGAATCACGGCTAAGTAAAAACTATGCCATAATTTGGTCTCTCGAAAGTCGTGTAAACGGGATTCTCTCTCTCCACTGTATTTTTTTATTTTTTTCTTCTTCATTCCCCTTTCTTCAGATCTGAAGACTACCCAATGTCTGAATTTGAATGGTTTTGTGCTTCTACACTGATGTTTACCTATCTATATTGCTCTAAAATAGAATGTTTAACCCCGGCAAAATCCCCACCAGTTAACATATAAAAAAAGGCTTGCTTTAACCACCTCATTCCCTCTACATGATGAATCATTGAAAATTGTGTCAGGGGCCGTTCAAGTATTACGTAAACAAATTTTTAGTCATTTTTGACTCCCTTTCCCCCCCCCCCCTGTCAGCAAAAGTAAGTAAAACTCTAACCGCCTCCCCCCCCCTTGTCAGCAAAATTTTGTCAGCACTTCACCTTACCTCCTAACGCATATTGGGGGGATCAGAAACGTACGCGGGAGGGGGGCGCATAGGGGGCTCGTGCGACTCCCTCCCCCCCCAGGCGAAAAAAAAAAAATTTTAATGCAAAAAAAATGCTTTTAAAAAAATTAAAATTTCAAAAGAAAATACCTTTATGTTATTATAATCGATTTCTGTTAATTTCAATGCTATTTGAAGGGTAAGAACTCAAAATTTTTCTTTAAGAAATGCATTCCGACTTAAGCCAGTTTAAGCTCCGTTTAAGCTAGATATGGTACACCCTTTACCCGCAAACACCAAATGTGTCCCTGAAGTTTATCTGATGTGGCTTGCCCCCTCAAACCTAATTTTGTAAAAATGAATTAAGCGGCACATTTACAAATTGCTTAAATGACCAGTGGCACAATTCCAGACCATTTAAGTGGCCTGTGGCATATTTTCAGATCACTGAGGTAGGTCTCAAAGATCACCTATGTAACCCATGACACAGTTACAGAACACTTAAACGATCCGTGGCACATTTAGAGATCTCTTGAGTGACATGTGGCACAGTTTTAGAGCACTTAAGCGGCCCCTCTGTGCGGTTCTACATATCCCTCAAGTTACCCGCGGAACATTCCCACATTACTTAAGTGATCCGTGGCACAGTTCCAGAGCACTTAAGCACCTGGATACATTTCCAGAGCACTTGAAAGATCCGTGAAACATTTAGAGATCATTAACCCTCTGACTGCTCAATTTGTGGACCGAAATTACTTCAAAAATTTTGTAATTTTTTTCACTCAAAAAGTGAAGTGTGAGCGATAATACCACGTGCCTTCAAATGCCGCAATTTAGTGGACAACTAACGACATCTGTTGGCCAAAGCGTAAATGAAACGTCTAATACTGTACATAATTTATTTCAGTGGTTAAACGGGGAAAAAACGGGATGCGCTTCTCAATAAAGGAAGAAAAACACATGCCTGCGGAAAACGCGGGATGAGCAGATTTTGCTACATTTGAGTTGCCCGTGGATATCGCGGGATAAGCAGCCAGAGGGTTAAAGTGGCTCCGTAGGGCAGGGTTTTCCAACGTGAAAGCCCACGCTGAAACCTTGATGGTAACGAGGGTATTCCGCGGAACCCTAACAAATTTGAATATTTTTTCAATATACAGGGTGTCCTAAAAGTCTGCATTCCCTCTGCGAAACAAGAATCCTCACTTGCAGTAGATAAAAATGTCAAAATATATATATATATTTGTGAATTACACATAGTGTGACCATATGGTCCATATTTTATGGGGCATAATTATTTTCCATAATATTCAGTTATTTAATCATTTTAATAAAAATGTTAATTTTGTCAAGCTTTTTAAAAAAACTCACTTTGAAGCTTTTAAATCTTGAATTCATTATTTTTCCATGAGCTATGGATCAATGGAAATGCCCGTTTTCTTTGTTTTTTTCATATGGTTATCCTAGTTATGCCCATAACTTTAGGATAATGAAAAACATGCTGGTCAAATGATGGTCATTCGTGGGAAATTTCCCTTACGCTTTTCTTTCAACATTAAACAAAAGAATCGTAAAAAAAAAAACTCAGGTCAAATGTCAATACCTTTCTCGAGACCTTCTTCCGAGAATGATCATTTCTATACATTGAATCGATGTAATTATTGTGGATTACAAAAATGTATCACTATAATTGTTTTTCATTGCATATTGGCACCTAAAAAGCCCTAAACTTTGATGATCAACATGCATTAAGGAGACCCCCCCCCTTTTAATGTTGGCGGAGAAGTTAAAGAGTGAAATTTTCACCCCCTGTGGTATGGTGCCCTGGTCACCAGAACTCCCAAGTTCCTCTCTGGTTACAGCCTTACTCAGAATAGTTGAAAAAAACATCCTTTTAAAGCACTGAACAGGCAATCAGCAATGTTGATAGCTTACCGCGACACCCTTGAAAAAGGTTGGCGATGCCCGAGAGACTTTGAGAAACACTGATATCCTTTATTTCGGTTCTTCTTTTTTTAGGCAACTTTTAGAGAATTGGACTCGATGTCCAACTATTATCTGCTTTGCTTAGATATGGAAAACCAAACTTTTTCAAAAAAAGTGAAAAGTTACGGTTTTTTTTTTCCAAACCTTCAGAAGGACAATATAAGAATACTCGGGATTTAAGGAATAAGGAACGGTGATGAAATGCGAATTAGTTATTCAAGTAATTTATAATACTGTTTTGAAAAATTTAATATTATGGCTAATTTTTCTCAAGAATTATTATATAACAAACAAAATGCAATTGAAACCATTTAATTTTTGCGATATTTTCTGTGAGGTCTATGGGATGGGGGGGGGGTCATTTTCAAAGAAGTTTCAAGTATACGATTTTCACCCTTATGCGACGTTTTGACGTGGCCTCTTGAACATTGTGTAAACAAGGTTCCATTAGTGGTAACGAATCTGTAGCATGGGAGAATCTGGTGGGGGCACAGAATGCAAAGGAAAAATTTAATACTTCCGAATCTTTGAAGGAAGACCCTCATAAAAATCCTCATGTAGATCTTGAGAGTTTTGGGAATACCAATTTCCAGGAGATCATCTTGACTGTTGTTGTCTGAAGGACTTGTGTGCGAGAATAAAAAGAAAGAAAGGAGCCAACAAGAATATTGTTTGTCTTCTACTGGTCATTTATCCAATATTTTCTCTGAATTATTTTAGAGAGCCCATTCTCAACAGAAAAAAAAAAAAAAATGCTTCAGGTGAAACAGTAACAAGAAAATTTTTGAAGCTACCAGGGTTCCGGGATTTTGGGGTTCCGTCCCTTTTGAATCCACGGAACCCCAAAAAAGCTCTCATGGAACCCAAGGCTTCTGCAAAACACTGGTTGGAAAACCCTGCTGTAGGGGACTTATCAATAGGTAGAATGTTAGTTCAGGTGCCCAATAACTATAGAAAGGTTTTTCCGATTTTGGCGCTCCGAATAACATGCTATTAAGAATATTTAATATCTTCATAAAAGGGGGTTGATTATGTAAGCGTCATCCAAATTCCCCCTTCCCCCCCCCCTTGTCATCAAAAGTCAGCAAATCGGAACCCCCCCCACCACCCATTGATGCTGATCAAGCAGTAAAGATTAGAACTTCATTGGCATAAGCAAAGGCGGGGGGGGGGGGTGGTTCTAACCCCTCCGGCCAAGATTATAGTATTAATTTTCAGGAAAAAATGTAGACCCCTCTCAGAAAGGGAAAAATCTGACCCCCCCCCCCCGAGAAAATTCTGTGCATGCCTATGTAGAACTTAATGGCTGTAATGCTGGGATATCTGAATTATTCAATCTATTGATGAGCTCTATTAGATAAATAGAGAAGAGGGTCGGCAATATATAGACTGTCACCCTGCAATACTCCTATCTTAATTATGATATTTTTGGTATATCCATATTATGTATGAATTTTCACTACTAAACCACACATGCACCTTGTCCACATTCCTCTGCAGAATTTCTAACACATTGGTACGTTGGAATATGTGTGCATATGTGTTGTGAAGTTTTTTAATGTGTAATGCTTGTTATGTGTAGTGCTGCCATCAATTTTTCTAATTATGAGTGAAGTGCAATGATTGAATAATTGTACTGATGTAGGCCTGTTGCTCTCTGTGGCAGGGGCGGCTTAGGGTGCAAGGGGTACAGTGCACCCTGGCAGCAGGTTGTAAGGGGCGGCAGCTTAGGCTTTCGTTATATAGAAAATTTTTTGGAAGTTTCCAAAAGTAAAAATTCACATGACATCATGATTTTGAGCCATATACACTGATAATGGAGATGTTGAGCAAACTTGAGAAAAAGACAGGGTCCAGGAACGTAATATCAGAAACAAATACACTTTACAATACGCCAAATACAAATACACTTTATCACAAGTGGCAAGTATGCATTTTGGTGCTCTCAAACAGTAATTTTTCCAGAACAGCCAAACAAACGCAAAAGAAATAATTCGGCTTCTAACTTGCCCGGTCCCAGGAGCACCAGAAACGCACTTTGAAATTAATTTCTTAATAAAAATTGCCTCATCATCTTTACAGGATATAACTTTAAGTAATAATAGCTAATAAATAAGTGCTGTTTTGTGGATTGAATTATCTGGCATAATCAAAAATGGTAAAATAATTATGGACAAGAAAAAAAATAATTGTACTGTGAAAACGAAACATTTTCTTCAAAAACAGGATGCAAGAGCAGGAACAAGTCACTCACATTTTCTTGATATACAATGGTGTGCGGGTACCTTCTAAAAACAAAATAGGTTTATGTCACGGTCCTCTAGGCTTTTGTCCTATCATCCTTCTGCCGGGTAATCTTTAAGGGCAGCACATGAGGCTTTGCACACGGACAGCGGTTAAACTCGAGTCGCCCCTGCTCTGTGGCGAGTCTTTTTAAAAGGGAGAGTGGCTCGCATTCACGCCTCAAAGTTGGTATAACCACAGAAAACCACCTTCAGCCGAACACCACTGTGGAGACTGGGGTGAATTTTCACTGCAGTTTTTGTCCAAAATACAATACATGTCCACAAGAAGAAATATAATTTTTTTCCTTCTACCAAGAGAAGCAATAACTCTCCAATGTATGCCATGATCAAGGCTATCAAATGCAGTTTTGAAATAGACGAAGAACACATATAAACATTCTCCTGCTCTGGGAAGTTCACGCCAAAAATCTGGTTTGCACACGAGTATCTTTAATCTAAAGCCGCCTTGTTCTTGGGGTATGATATTTCTTATATGCATCCATGAGTTTAGTCTTTTTGATAAAATAGTAGTGAGCAATTTAACAAAAACCAAAACAAGCAAAATAGAGCAGTAGTTACTAGGGTTTGAGGAGTCTCCTTTCTTTTCAAGATAGGATTTAAAATTATCTCCATGATTTGTCAGGGATCTTACTCTGTCATCCAGTATTTTATTATAAACAGTAGTCAAGCTTGTTTTACTTTGATTGCTAAGGAATTTAGGAATTCATTTTTCAGTAGGTCTGCTCCAAGGGATTTACCCAATTTCAGTCCTTCAATTGCTGACTTGATCTTGTTTATAGTAATGGCATCATCCACCACAGAGGCTTGAGAATCACTGACAAAGTTCATATCGATAGGTGTGCTATCAGTGTCACCAATATCAAAATGCGATTTGTAGTGTCTAAACCAGGCAACTTGTTGAATATTGCTTACTGAAAAATCAGCGTTTTGAACCAAAAATAGCTCAGTAATTTTCAGGGTCTTTATTGAGGGTTAAAACATCATTCAACATTTCAAAATATTTTGCCCTCTTCAGTTTACATAGTTTTTTTTAATTGACCTCGGCTTTCTCTGTATTTTTGTTGATTGGTAATGCCAGTTTTTGTGTAGCTTACGAAAAAGGTTTTGGACATAAGATCTTTTCGGCCTGCATTCCAGAATTTTGTAAGATATTAGTGAGGCTCACTGCATCATTACACAAAATGAGTTCAGCTAAGTTTAATCTGAATGTTTCCGCCGAATCATCCGACCATCTTACCCTCCACCTACCCATCTAAGTAACGTTATTTTGGGGGTCAGAACCAGATAAAAGAAAAACTAAGCTTACTGGTAAATGATCAGATTTATGGGATTCCAAATAGATCAGATTTATAGGATTTCATTTTTAGTATACGAAAAACTAACCTCTTACAGTTTACCCCTTCTGAGTATAGTTTAGAGATATCAAGTGAGAAAAATAAAAATTTGATTATTTTTCTCCACCAAAAATGGGCGATTTTATAGAAATAAATTTACGCATAAGTGCTACAATAAATGAAATTTTTGTTTTCTACATTAAAACACACTGCACTTATAGATTGATATTGCACTAAACTCAGGGCCAGGCTTAGGAATTTTGTGGCCAAGTACAAAAAAATTGTTGCGGCCCCCTACAAAAAAAATGTATGCAGTCGCTCTCCCAACTTATAAATTTTTCGACTTATGAATTTAAATCTTGAAGCAGAAAAAATTGTTCAGAAAAGAAAACTAATTTTATTACACTCATTTTTTTATTGTTTCCGGAATGCATTGATAGTTGAGATGATAATCAGTACAGCCTGGAAGTTTAGGCACTGAAAATGGTTGAAATAGGTACTAAAAAAGACATAATTTATGGAAGGAAGGAAGAAATAACTAATAACTAAGGTATTATACGGGTCCAAAAACTAGCTGAAAATTTGATTGCACTTATAATCCGTCTACTGTTTCAATTAGATTAATAATAACTCCATTATTATCCAAGTTAAATTGATTTCAAGCCCAAAATAAAGTATTTGAGGTCCCTCAGGTCAATTCCAGGGCCATCATTAACAGACGCAGAGCCAGAAGAGAAAATGGTCTGTGGGACTCCGAGTTGCGAATGATTCCTGCTTATTTGTAATAATACTTTAAAGGATACTTTAATAATCACTATCATTTCTACAGTTCAAACATAGCTACCTTGTTCTATTGTTGAAAAAAAATTTACTTTTTATAAATATTCCCATATATGCGGGACTCCTCCAAGCAAGGGGCCCTGTGTGATACATCTGTCGCACACTCCTTAAGGCGATTCTGGTCAAATTAATCGAATACCCGAAAAATACATATGTAAAATAAATAGCCATGGTTGTTTGCAGTGCATTTATGGTGTAAAAACACTCAAATTCAAAACCAGAGGAGGCTAGAGCTCACCTGCAGCCCAGGTGAAAAAGCTTCATGTGCCGCCCCTAAAGACAACCCTGTTAGGAGGCTAAAAAGGCTCTAGACTAGGGTACTCTGGGATAAATCTGATTTTTATTATCCGTCCAAAGCCACAGCCAATCTTTACCCAACAAAATACCCTTACCATACGTCCCACTTTTGAAGAAAAATTTATTTCTTTTTGGTCCACAATCATTTTATTTCATCGTTCAATTATTAGAGATAACAATTGCCACATTGCAGCTCTTATTGATGAGCTGTCGCATTCTTCTTCCTTTCAGGGTTGAATTTTTCAATTAATCAAAAATCTCTAACAGTTGTTAGTTGATAACAAAGTTGAACTTTGTTATCGTCAAAATACCTACTCTAAGCTCTTCAGGGTAGAAACTAGGGAAGTGAGAGGGGTTTCTGGTGCCCCAGGCCTTGTACTAGTGAGAATCCTAATTATTCTGTTACTCCTGAAAAATTATTGGGTGGGGCATCAAAATGTGCACTTATACCCTGTGTGAGAGAATCCATCCTTGTTTCTGGTGTTACAGCCCTTGGCCAATATCTCCTACATAGCTTGTATGTAATATCACGGAAATATTACCCAGGCCTTATCTGTTTTTTCAACATCTTTGTTGTCAAGGTATGGCTCAAAAAAAGAGTAACAGCGCATGATATTTTGTGAATTTTTATTATAACAAAATTTTAAAAACTTATGTGTCTAAACTAACCTCTTGGAACAGTCATCAGTCAGCTACACATACACAATGCAATCCAATGACTGAGCGAGACACATAATATGAAGCATGTGGAGAAGAAAAAAATTATAATTTTCCTCTGCTTTTCTAGCATGAGCTGGGTGCATATGGAACACCATATCTAACACCTATTGTCCCTACAAGGGTGGGGCTGACAGGGCTCCAGTTGGGCCAATTCTTACCTTTTTTTTGTTTTTTCATGCAATAAATTCACTACTTTAGGGAATGTGAAGCATTTGACAAAAAGGCCCGCCACGGACCTTTCTGCAGGATTTGGAGGCCAAGCTAACACCATCCGGTCAAAGTGAAGAAAACTCATGGCAACACCAAGTTCCCTATCTCTCAGATCACTTATTCACGTTTAAATGGAGCTGGAAAGGGGGAGAACGTTCTGATGAAAATTAATACTGAGAGTTGTAAAATTTTTTAAAAAACATTTCTTTTGTTTCTCAATGCTCAAAATTCCAAGTTTTACATATTATGGCCTCTGAAATACACCAATCAACTTAAAGCTACGCTGGTGTAAGAAATTAAGATAATTTGCAGACCTGGTCGATTATCTCTAGAACTACTGTACCGATTTTAATGAAATTTGATATGTACATACATTGATACAATGCAAAACAAATAACCATTCAATAATTGTAATACACACGCATGATCATGCGTAACACTCGTTGGAGTCGGAAGGTATGAAACAGCGGTTGCAGAATAAACAAAAAAATGGGTTAATAGATGAGTTAATAGGGGGTATGGTCTCCTCTTACAGATATACAGGTCTTGCAGCGTGATTTCATACTTGAAATAAGGCAGTTTATCATTTCCTGTGGCAATTGGTCCCACTCGTTCAGCAACGCTGTTTTCATTCCCTGGATGGTTCCCGGAGGGGGGTTGCGAGTTGCAATTGCCCTTCCCAGAGCATCCCAGACATGCTCTATAGGGTTAAGGTCTGGAGATCTGGCTGGCCAATGTATCCGGCGAATATCCTCACTCTCTAGAAAATCGTCGAGCAGAAGAGTTCTATGTGGCCTCAGGTTATTGTCCATTAAAATGAACTCAGGGCCAACTGCACCCCTGAAAAGGCGAACATAGGGCTCCAAGACCTCATACCTCACACCAGTCACAGTGCCACTTTCAAAGACATGGAGAAGTGTGCGGCCATCCAACATGATGCCTGCCCAGACCATTAAACCTCCTCCGCCATAATGGTTGATTTCATTGCCATTAATGGTTGATTGACATTGGAGGGTAGGTAGCGGGTCTCTGGTTCTCTCCATATGAGCGTACGGCGAGAATCGGTGCTTAGGCTGAACCGGGACTCATCAGTGAAGAGAACGGTCGCCCATTGATCCATACTCCAATCTGTATGCTCTCTGCACTATGATAAACGGATTCTCCTGTCCGTAGAAGTGAGCTGGACGCAAACAGTAGGTCTTCTTGCAAACAACCCTCTCTCATGAAGTCTTTTGGAAACAGTCACCCTTGATACACAGGTTCCTGTGGCTGCATACAAGACACGAGAGAGCTGTAGCACTCCTGTTACGCCTCACTATAATCAACAAATGGCGATCTTCTCTGGCCGTCGTGGCTCTTAGACAACCTTGCCCAGGCTTTCTCTCAATGGATCCGGTATCCTGGAACTGTTCCCATAAGTTACACACGACACTGGGCGTTAAATTGAACTCTCTACAAATCTGGACTTGAGATTGGCTTGCTTCTAGCCTCCCCACAATTCGCCACCTCATTCCATCATCTAAACGTTGGTGGTTACTCATTTTTACTATCACAATTTGAAATTAACCGATTGCCGCAAAATAACACCAAGAAATTCGGTGAGGTGTGCTAGCCAACGAAATGCGTCTTAACTTAAGCATGCTTATAAAGCCTGTTTCTCTACTGGCTCCGCCTACACACACGTGTACGCTTACGTATTTGACGTACGAGATTTGCATTTTTGTCTAGAAGCAGTGGTTTTACATTCAGTTCAGTTCTTTTCATGAAATTCGATAAAATATGCAAATTCTCTTCATTTATTTCACCAGTGTATATTAAAATAGGCAGAAAAAGTTCAAAAAAGGCATTTTTACAGAAAAGCTTGAAAATAGGCAAAAAAAGGCATTTATCGCATTTTGCCAGAACTTCCAGGCTCCAGTAATCAAACACAATCCATTGAGAGGCAATTGCATTTCAATAAATTTGGAAAAATTTATAAATGATTAATAGTAATTAGCATGGGTCTACCTGCTTACACTCCATCGTGGCTTGAATCATATTGAACCGACATACATTTGTAACATACTTTTAAAGCGTTTCATCATCTTTATCAAATATATGTTGCAATTCGATAACTTTGATTATTTTTCTAATCTTTTATTGCTGTTTTTGCTTAATGTAGTAAATAGAAGTAAAAGAATCAAATACTGGAATTCCCAAAAATAAAGAAAAACATCCTGAAACACGTTAGAACTGTACGTATTTTAAAATGTAGATGAATCTAAAATTACTACAGTATATTTCGCTTAGCGTTCCTACTTAAAAAGTTTTCTCGATTAGTATGACTTATTCTCATAATCATAACTTTTACTAACACTAATTGAAATTTTCCGTTTAAGGCTGGCATTACAGTGTAAAATTTTGATAAAAGTTCTTTTATCAAACTCGAAAAATGCAACCAATAAGCCCATCAGTTACATTCGAACAAATGCAACCGGTGATCTTATTGGTGGAATTTTTCAAATTTTATAAAATATATTTTATCAAACTTTTATAGCGCAATCCCAGCCTAAGGCCTTTTCTAGCCTACAACGCTTTTTTATGACGAATTTTTGGAAAACGCTTCACGTAGCTTTCATGTAGGACTTGCTGTATATGAGCTCTTCAATGTTATTGTTTAAAACCCAAGAGTTTCTTGCCACATATAAAATCCAAGATCGCAATCTCAGCATTTAAATATTCATATTCAAATTCCAAAAGACGCCCTGATATATATAGGTTGTCAAATATTGAAAACACTAACTGCAATCAGCCTAAACCTCAGATACAATTTATTTAATAGTAGGCAAACACATTGTCTTATCAGAGAATGAACTACCAAGCAACCTAGCTTACATCCTAAATTTTTGAATACTTAATGAGTAATTAGATTGAGGAAAAAAATCAGAGAGAAACGTCTTACCTTTTGTTTTCGGTAGTTCAGTAGTAAAAATTGTCGAAGTTTAGAATTTATACATTACATATCTATCTTTTAGAATATATGAGAGAATGATACAGATGGTGGTGTTGGAAAATTTCGAAGAAATTCTCAAGCCTCCTTAGGGAAACATGACAGTTCAGAGGTTCCGGAGGTAAACTGAAAGCCTCTTTTCAAACTATAAGGGGCAATTCAAGTATTACGTCAGCATCGATGGGGTTTCCGATTTGCTGACTTTTGATGACAAGGGGGGAGGGGGTTTGGATGATGCTTACGTAATCAACAACCCTTTAAGAAGATATGAAATATTCTTAATAGCATCTAATTCGGAGCACCAAAAACGGAAAACCCTTTCGATAGTTATTGGGCACCTGGGGCTGAACTTTCCCCTTGTCCTGAAAAACCGCTCGTTAAGTTGTTGTCCTTAACTAAGGAGCTGCGCTATGGATAGCGTGGAGGACAATGTCCCAAGATGCACTCTCCCCTTCTCCTTAGCCAGGATCACATGACGGGTTACAGAGACAAAACCGGTCTTTCAGTTCTTCGGTTCAGTTCATCCTTTGACCAATCAACGTAAAGCAAAAATTTTACAACTACACTAAGTATCAAAAAAACAATATTTCTTCTACATTAATGGCAACAATTGCTTTATTTACATTATTTTCGCGCATATTTTTTCCCTCCCTCATTTTTTTTAAATATTAGCATGCGCATTTGCTCTTACTTTTATATGTATTAATTTGCACGTTTTATCTGAATATGTAGGTTTTTTTTCAGAGACGGTTTTTTTATTAAATATCTTAAATTGCAACAATTTTTTTTCTGAAAATTATATATTTTTTATTTTCTTTAAATATTAACTAGGTTATGTAAGAAAAATTAAATGCCCATGGAAATACCTAAATTTTTAAATTATTCAATTTTTTTTCATAAAAAATTTTCAATATAGAGATTGTTAGGGTAAATAGATCAATTACTTGGATTTTTTTAATATCAGAATGCTGAGTTTCTTTTATGACGCAAAAACCTTACAGGCGGCATGAGGTAATTAATAAAAGGGTGTAATAAGGGAGGGGTATGATATATCTCCTCTAAGGCCAGTATTACACTATAAGTGTTTGATAAAATTCCTCTTAAATATATAAAACTAAAAAATCCAAAAAATAAAGCTCATAGGTCACATTCGAGCAGAGCATGTGCTTATTGGTTGAGTTTTTCATGTTTTATATAAAATGACTTTTATAAAACTTGAAAAATGCAACCAATAGTCCCATTGGTTGTATTTTTGAAGTTTTGTAAAATATCTTTTATTAAACACTTTTATAGTGTGATTCTGGCCTAAAGTAAAATCTCAAGGGAATCAACAATATACCTAAATTATATTGATAAAAAAAAGTTACATAATATATTACATACATAATTACATACATAACTACTTAGAGGTTGATGCAGCATTTGCTATGCTTAGTGACAGGGGGAAGATATGTTGAACATTCACCAAGTCTATGAATTTAATGTCAATGTTAGAGATATATTCGGACTTACTTCTCATATTCCTTAACAAATGCCAAGTACATTGGATCCCACTTAATAGGTTTATCAATTAGAGCCCTTGCAATATTCAGTTGGGAAAAAAACTATATTCTTCGGTGAGTGATCTCTCACTCAGGGAAATGTATTTCGCAGAGATTTCTTAGGAAAGATCCCACTGTACTGCAACATAGCAAACAAGTTATCAACTATTTAATTACATATGTTATAGTGTAGTATTTGTGCACAGGTTATTACAATAAGGTTATGAATTTTCTATCCAACTGATTCTCACTCCAAATTCACTACAACAAAAAAACTGCAATAATGTAACATCCACACACATTGTTTTTAATTACAGATTGCAATCACAAACAAAGAACACCCATTTACTGCTCATGAATAAATTTATTAGATACATGTGTGTACAGTATTATCAAAAGCATTTCACATGCACAATTGCACATATATTATCGTGCTGTATATGAATATAGGCCTAAGTGCTGATCAATAAACTCGTTGAAAATGAACAACTTTGAGTCAGCACTGATAGGTCATCACTTGTCATTTCATTCAGCAATTTAACCTGAAATGGACGGGGGAAGGGGGGGGGGGTGTAAACTAAAAATTATAATGAATATTGTGAACTTTGCGTGTGTGTGTGTGTGTCATAAAAATGCCATAATTGAAAATGAAAAAGGTTCAACTTGCTTGAGAAATTAATGGATGAAATTCATCTGTACACTTCATGAGCACCAAGTTCTACATCGTCAACAAGAATGTAATGCCTTCCTTTTTATAACTCTCATTTCAGCAAAGAACCTAAAAAATATTTTATAAATAGTTATCAATAATATTTCAATGTATCCACAGTGATGAAACACTACTAGTACTACCACTTATCCGTACATGCACTTTGCACACATTCTTCACACATTTTCCTAATACACACTTTCCAGAAATTGTTCATTTGTTGATTAGTTCGAAAAATTTTACAAAATTGCTCACTTGTGTTTCAATAATTGTTTTTTTCAACGTTTATTCAACAATTTGTTTATGTGTCAAAGATTCTCTCTCACATCTTTGGGTAAGGTGAATGATTTCCGAAACTTTTGAGCAGGAGATGTTTGGTAAAGCTAGACCAAAATGTTTCAAGTGAGAAGAGGAAAGTTTTGCTTATTTTTGACAATTGCACTGCTCATTCAGAAATAAAAGATCTCCCGGCAATCAAAATATGCTTTTTCTGCCTAATTCAAGAAATTTACAATAAAGAAAATTTTCATAGAAAATTGAAGATCAAATGATTTTATGAATTTGTAAATAATGTAATGTGAAATATTTTAACTACACACAGGTATATATACATATACAGTTTTTAAAAATCATTGAATATGAGGTAAAATAAAACCTTGCTAATTGGACACCTGCTTAAGTGGACATTTTTCTTGACCCTATAAGGGTATCGAGTTATTGATGTTTCACAATACTACTGAACCATATATATATACGTTATACATATTTCTCTAGGGAATTTATCATGATTGGCACGTCTTGGAAAGTGTTATGTACAAACACGTATGAATAATATTTTTGTGTCCCGAAAAACTAAAATTCCTACACTGGAATGCATTGGTCATGTTCAGAAGATGGTTGGTGCACGTTTAAGTTGACTAAAAAAAACCATGGAAAGGACTGAGTGGTAAAGGAAAATTAACCGATTAATTTATTGATAAACTACAAAATTACTATGGTATTGCTATTCGTAGCAATGTGGGAAATTTATGCTGAAAAAACAACTGCATTTTTTCATTGTTGCTGCAGTGATAAGAACATGCACGTGCAATGCGAAAGAGGACCCGACAGTTGGTGTAAGTATCATAAAGCTCCACATGAATGACAAAAAATTACTTCTAGCCTCTCTAGCAACAACATAAATATAATAATAAGCCAACATACATGAGTCTGTGCACAATCCCTGTTTCAAAGTGCTTGCACAATATGATGCAGAGGTCCAACAAAATCTTCAAGTGTGATTTGGATAATTTACCCTAACGGCACTTTTATCAAACTGCAAACAATTCTGTTGGAGACCCATATTGCAATTCTGATTTTTAATTCTGGCTATGTAAGCATATTGCCTGTACTTGAAAACGTAGGAATCCCAGTTGATGAAGCACTAGAGACTATTTACTCTGGGTTGATGTTTAGTGTGTGAGATGTTTGAGATACCATGTAACACTGATGGCAAAAATAGCCAGAAAAAAAAGGAGCAAGAAAGAGAAATTTGAAACGAAGAAAGGTCTGATGTATGGATGTGAAGAATTCTGAATGTTAAAAGTGTGTATGTGAAACTATTTTTTAGTGAAATCTTTAGATGCATTTTCTGAGAAACTGCTTTTTGTCTATGCCAAACTTGATCTTTACAAAACTTTACAAGATATCACTTCTTTTTTTTCAGTGGGTTCTATATGGCTATGACAATGCAATGAACTAGGATCTGAGCAATAGCTTTGAAACTTTTTGATGATTTACATGATTTTGAATTCAAAATATTAAGTTTTTTAAATGAGAAATGTAGTTTTTTCACATAAACAGCCATATCTCAAAAATTTTTCACAGTATTTCAAAACTTCTAGTTCATTGCACAGAACAATATTATAGCAGCATTCTGTGTGAAAAACAAGTTGATATAAGCAGTTGAATAAGCAGTAGTATTTCATGTACATTGTTTTGCATAAACACTGAAATTATGTTTAGACATATAATTGGCAATATAAATTTTTCATGTCAAAATATTCATGAAACATTTCGTTTCTTAATTTTATTCTACATTCTAAAAACACACGCATTTCACCCAAAATGACAAAAAGTACCCGCACTTATTCAATTGTCTAAATGCATGCTTCTCAAATAAAATAAACATTATTCCACCAACTAAATTACACTTAACATAACAATGTTATTTCCTATGTGATTTCAATGTTACAAAATTATAAATGGTCGGAAATATAAGAAAATTTCAATTAAAATTTTCATAAATCAGACTTACCTTTATAGAAATTTGCAAAAATCCTACAAGATCTCTGGTTGCCATCTCTTCAAGAATAAATCAAACTCTCAATATTCTGTAGTATAAAAATATTAACATTAATACCGAAACTGAATTTTTACTCATTAAAATTAATTATTCATGCAATACATTAATAAAGTGCTTAATAAGCTATGTAATACATGCAACCATTAAAAAAAATCAAAATCATGATACAAGTAGAAGCTGCAAAAATTAAGGAAAATATGCTAATACAGAATTTAGCACCCCTTTTGCATTCAATTAAAAACTGCATTTTAAACAAAAATATGCAGAGGGGTCTGAATGGGTGGCATGTAGTTTTTTAAGGATGCATTATATTTTTAAGCGTTTTTGCACATTGCAAGTGTGTGTATCACGTTTGCATGTCAACTTTTACCCCCAAAATATACCCTTGGCATTTTCATGAGGCTTAGAAAGCCTTGAGCTAATTTACGTCATTAAGACAGCTCAAAAATAAGCATTAATAACACAAATATAAGATGTAGCATTATCGATAGGCCAAACATAATATATTTTTACTGTAATACATGTTATTTCTATAATGAGGGAATTTATTATTAACGATTATATATAGCTTATATACATAGATCATCTTGCGATCAGCAGGATTTCTTTTTCTCCCGAAAACCTCGACTTATTTAATGCACATTAACATGCAAAGTGCGTGAAATTTAATTTAAGAGAAATAAAAAAAGAAATTTGATTTTTCATCACGTTAACTTACCTTCCGCTCTACAGCAAGTCTTGTCTTCATCTCGGCTTCAACTCCTTGCATGGCCGCCTTACTGTACTTTTTCGTTAACCTAAATTCCTTTCAGCATCTTAAATGCCTATATCAAGCATTAATAGAATCTGAAAACACGAAAATAATTTTTTGAATCGACGATATCTTCCATCGGAGCACACATCGTCGCCGCCATTACAGAAAATGTGGTTGTCCTCAAGCTTAACGAGAGGGTCTTCCAACTCCTTAACTAGCGCCACCTTTGTCCTTAACTAAGGAAGCAAAGTGTTCCTTAGTTAAGGAAAGGCAAGCAGAAAGTACAGAATTTTTCCCTCTTTCCTTAACTAAGGACAAGGGGAAAGTTCAGCCCTTGAACTAACATTCTACCTATTGATAAGTCCCTTACAGCAGGGTTTCCCAACTGGTGTTCCACGAAACCCGTGGGTTCCACGAAAGCTTTTTTGGGGTTCTGCTGAATCAAAAGGGATGGAACCCCAAAATCCCGGAACCCTGGTAGCTTGAAAAATTTTCTTGTTACTGTTTCACCTAAAGCAATTTCTTATTTTTATTTCTGTTGAGAACGGGTACCCGTTACTCTAAAATAATTCAGAGAAAATATTGGATAATCGACCAGTAGAAGACAAACAATATTCTCGCACACATGTCCTTCAGACAACAACAGTCAAGATGACTTCCTGGGAATTGGTATTCCCAAAACTCTCAAGAGACCTACATGAGCACAAGCTTTCACGTTGGAAAACTCTGCCCTACAGAGCCACTTTAATGATCTCTAAATGTTTCACGGATCCTTCAAGTGCTCTGGAAATGTTTCCGGGACGCTTAAGTGCTCTGGAACTGTGCCACACATCACTCAAGTGATTCTTAATTATGCCACGGATAACTTAAGTAATCTTTGAATGTTCGGTGGGTAACTTGAGAGATATGTAGAACCACACTGGGGGCCGCTTAAGTGCTCTAAAACTGTGCCACATGTCACTCAAGAGATCTCTAAATGTGCCACGGATCGTTTAAGTGTTCTGTAACTGTGTCATGGGTTACATAGGTGATCTTTGAGACCTACCTCAGTGATCTGAAAATATGCCACAGGCCACTTAAATGGTCTGGAATTGTGCCACTGGTCATTTAAGCAATTTGTAAATGTGCCGCTTAATTCATTTTTACAAAATTAGGTTTGAGGGGGCAAGCCACATCAGATAAACTTCAGGGACACATTTGGTGTCCGCGGGTCAAGGGTTTACCATATCTGGCTTAAACGGCGAGTCGAAATGCATTTCTTAAAGAAAAATTTTTAGTTGTTACCCTTCAAATAGCATTGAAATTAACAGAAATCGATTATAATAACATATAAAGGTATTTTCTTTCAAAATTTAAATTTAAAAAAAATATTTTTTGCATTAGAATTTTTTTTTTTTTCGTTTGGGGGGAGGGAGGTGCACGAGCCCCCTATGCCCCTCCTCCCACGTAAGTTTCTAATACCAATATGCGTTAATAGGTGGGGGAAGTGATGACAAAATTTTGCTGACAATGTGGGGGGAAGGGGTTCAAAAATTTCTAAAAATTTGCTTACGTAATACTTGAACAGCCCCTAAACAGTTTAATGGGAAAAAAATTAAATTTTAATCAAAAATTTCCAAAACATCTGCTGAGAAAGGAAAACGTTTCTTTTGAAAAAATTGCAAAATTGCAGCCCCCTGAAATTTTGCAGACCAGTGCAATTTCACCTCTCGCACCCCCCTTAAGTCCACCCCTGCCTAAACTAACACAGCTGCAGATATGCAAAAATTCTTTATTTCCGGTTCTCTGAAAATTTTGAGAAATGAATTTAAATACGTGTCTGATAAGAAAAATACAGTTTATATGTTTAAAAAAAAATTGAGTTTTCAATGCAAATACATTTATATGTTAAACCAATGCAACTAATGGTTTTTAATAAAAATGTTTGTTTTCAATATGAAAAAAGTTTTTTTTTTTTTGAAACTGGTCTATTAGTTATTCAAATAAACTCTCTTATACTCAAGAAAGAGTTACTATATTTAGACTTGCTTTCGTTTTCTCTTTTTTGGTGTTAGTTTACATGTTTATTTCAAAAACTAGAATTCAAGAGTTCAAATTCCTAAAAATTCAAGAGTTTGTTTATGAAATGCTCAAGTTCGAAAGTCATTAACATTATGGTTGTAATTTGAATTTTCATCTTCTTGAGCAAAAAATTGCATAAATTAGATTAAATGCACCCTGAAATACCAAATTACTTTTTCCTCTTTGTTCCAAAAAATTATTAACACCCTGAAAAGTTTTTTAAAAAATTAGAACATCTGACTGAAACGGTTTATGACATGAATATTTTCATGCAAATTTACAACAACTTGATAGAGTAAGTGTTGTATGTCTGGTTATGTATGTAAACCAAGCCTATCTTAGCAATACAGATAGAAAAAAATTGGGAAATTTCTGCAAACGCAAAATTACATCTGCATTTGCTTGGACAGTATGAGAAAACGTGTGCTGATGTCATACAAATACATTGTACTGTGGCCATCTTTGACCTTGACCATGGATTTATACATCAAGACATTGAATTGATAAGTCTCTGGCACACATCTGGATTGGACCTAAACCATGAATCCATCATCACTACTTTAGAACCAATAGCAGATGGTTTTTTTAAGCCTGACTCCACAATCTCTTGATAGGATCAGCATCAGGTACCATGAAATCACACAAAGTATTGATGATATTTGACGGCCATTTGCCGAATTCTTGATTCAATCTATGCTTCCCATCTTCAAACAAAGTCTTAAGCTGCTGGAACCAAAAAATAGAGGTCAATGAACCAGAAAACCTCTGAATGGAGGTGTACATTAGGCTCTCTACCTTTAGATTCTACAAGTTGAAAACATGTATTGAGATGGAAATTTCATTCTTAGATGTTATCAAAATCTAGATAGGAAATGAAATTTCTATCTCCGTACAAGTTGAAGACTTGTATGGAGATTGAATAATAGAAATGAAAATAGAATTCCACATAAATCTGTGTTTTTTTCAACTGACACTCTGTCCTAACATTCTGCTATACTAGTTGTTAAAGGTCAAAATGATTTTGAAAGAAAATAACGCAAGAAACTCAAATGAACATATAAAAAAAATTCCAGAAGAAAAAAAACATTTCTATATTATCAAGAGTATATATATTATTTTGCTTAGATAAGTGCAGCCATCTGAAAAAACTATAGAAAATCCGCACCTGTGGCATCCGTGAAAATTATACTTGTAATTTCCCATCCATGCCAGTGGAAATCCATACTTATAACTCATCTTACTGAACTTAAGCTTCATGTCATAATTTAAACTATATAAGTACGGGTAATAAAAATCTTATAGCTCTCTCACCTGTCATGTAAAGCAGGTAATTCTTGTAACAGTTCCGAATTGATCACTTCATACAAATTACGTTTTTCAGCCAATTGTTCTCTAGCCTGGAAAATATGAAAAAACAGAACAAATCACAATGATTACAGTGATATTACTTTTGAAAGGGGGCAGTTTGATTAATCATACTGTTAAGCAGAAATGCTCATTTTATTTTCCCATGATTACATACCTTTTATTCATCTGCTCATGTCGAACAATAACGATTTTTCTTTTACCCTTTTTATTTCTTCCCTCTGAGATGCTAACAGTATCTTTATTTTGCATATGGCACTGAGTGAGCATGTTTTCATTGGTTGTATTCTTTGCAGCGTGGATGGGCAGATTATTTACGTTATATATAGACTGACTGATGTTTATTATTTGTACTTTGTGTTTTGAAGTCATGCTTGCCATGAATAAAAAAGGCTTTGATGCGTATAGCATTTTTAACCTCGTGGCCTGACTCGGATTCGATTCCTCGTAATTTTCACACACAATTTCAATCAGGATATATATAGTAACAAGTCCTGATTGATTCATCATCGCCAAGCCAAAACTGCTGAAGCTATAAATATCAAATTTTGTCAATAGTTTTGTTTCATGACGTAAAAACTCACAAGAAGGGGTTTTTCGAAATTTTACCTAAGGGGGTTCAAATTTAATATAGAGAAATCACACCGAGCTGAATCCGCTGAGGCTCTATTCATGAAATTTGGTCAAATGTCTTGTTTCATAACGTAAGAATGGTTTTTTCAAAATTCAACCCCCTAATGAGGGGGGGATTCAAAGGTTATATCGAGCAATGAAATCTAGTCAGTATTATATTTCATAATGTACGCAGGGCTGGACATAGGCAGTAGCAAAGGGTGGGATCACACCAAAATGTTAAGGGCCATAAAACTGAATCTTATTACATTGATTATGTATGTATTACATTCAATTATAACTCCTTCAAAAAAAACCAGAATTTGAAGTTCTGTCAACCTATTGATTAAAAATGTGTTGATTTATTAAGACACACACACATCGGTCTACGATAGTGAATCCGCGTGGCTCTCACATCATCCTCGAATGGGGGTGTTCATTTTTGACCAGTCAACAGAATAAGATATCTTGGTGATTCCTTATGCCGATTTTGAAGAAAATTTATGGATTTAAATATTGAGAAATTTTAAGACCAATACTCAAGGCCTCCAGAGACCATTCAGCCTTTACCCATGCGGGGAGCACAGTATCATGAGGCTTCCTATTCACCTGAACTACCCAGTGGGGCCATTAAGATGGCCCTGCACTCTGAAACTTCCTTGGAAAGGTTTTTTACAAATACAACGCCACAACAGGCAAAATGCCCAATGAGGTGGCTGAGAAAAAGATGCCCATAATAAATATGGATGTCATACATTTAAAAAATACAGAAACCCAATTAAAAATACAATTACAAACAATATATATACATGATGAAATATTATACAATGCCCATAAGAATACTTACGATTAGCTTATTCTAAGTATGGATAGCTTCTCGATTTACACCAACATGTTTATCATATTTCGTTTTAAACAAGTCAACTATGTTACTACCTCCGGGGCTAAGCTATTCCATTTATTAACAACCCTATTAGAGAAAAATTCCCTGCGACACGATAACCTTGCATTGTCCCTTACTAATCGATACTGGTGTCCCCTTGTAAAAGCAGTAGATTGACAGTGTACTAATAATTCATGGTCCATCCTATTCATCCCATTGAAAATTTTGAACACTTCGATCATATCTCCCCGACAGCTGCATTCATCCAATGTAAACATATTAAAAAATTAAGTCTCTCTTCATAACTCAAGCCCTGTGTGCCAATAAAGACACGTGTAGCTCTTCTATGCACCCCTTGAACCAAGTCTATGTCCATCTGTAGGTATGATCTCCACAACCTTACAGCATACTCCAGTCCACGGCAAACTAAACCTCTGTAATTTATTCCCTGAAGCTGAGAAAAAATTTAAAATTTTGGGCCCTCACTTCGATAAAGGGGGATCTACTTTCATTGGCAAAGAAAGATAAAATTGAAATAATTTCATGAACTAGGAAGAAATTATTTGTAGCAAATAAAGAAAAGTCTTTGTTGCTTGTAAACACACATGTCTCAATGACTCAAAGCCCTAAGTTCATCCCCCTAAGTTTAAGGTAACGTAAAGGAATGGCATAAAAAATACTGTCATATTAATTTGAAGTACATCTCGCAGACAAGTCAGTCTGGAAACATTCTGGGCATTCCTGCTCTAAAAAATGAGAATCAAAATTGTGAGGATTGAAAGTTGGGGAAATTGAGAAGAAAATCCTTCAAGCCCATATCAAAAGTTAAATCATCCAAACAGTCGGAACTTTTGAATATGGATGTTTGTGGGTCCCTCCCTACAATTTCTAATAGGGAAGTCCAGTATTTTTTGACTATCTCAGATGCCTTTTTCTGCAAGGTTGCAGTGAATGCTATGAAAAAAGTCTGAGGCGTTGAACTGTTTCAAAAAATTTCAAACGCGGGCAGAGATTTTTAAATTTCAAAATCATAAATATCTGAATTGACAATGGGATGAAGTTGACAAATAATGAATTTTGTGAGTTTCTACACTCTCAAGGCAATCAAAGCTGAAAGCATGAATACCTACTTGTCCAAGCAAAACAGTGTTAGTAAAAGCTTTAATTATATAGCTTTGGATGCAATCAAAATCATGCTGAAATATGCTGCTCTAAATAACATTTTTTGGGCGGAAGCTCTATTGTGCTTCACTGAAACTTGGAACCATGGCCAACGCCAGGAATGAGGCAACACGATTACAGGGGCAGCATTTTTTATGACGGTGTTTGAATGCTCTAAAGCAGTGGTTCTCAACCTTCTCTGACTCGCAGAACACTTTTCAGTGTATAATTTCTATGGCGGCGCCCTGTTCAACACGAGGAGCCCTTTTTAGTATATTATCTATATGGCGGTACCCTTTAGGCCTATTATTTTGTTTGTTTATCAAATTTATTGATTTATTTTATTATCGTCAAGTGTCCGCGGAGCCCCAAGGGCTCCACGGAGCACTGGTTGAGAACCGTTGCTCTAAAGTTAAAATTTTCTAGCATGGTTTCCACAGATGATGCTTTGACTGTAGTTGGATTGCTTACGACACTAAAAGTTATTAATTCAAAAAAAGGGAAAAAAAGATGGGTAACGTGGTTACCATTAAAAAAAGGTTGGTTAAGGAAAAAGCAACAATATTCGCAGGTTAAATTATCATTAGAGGGATTGAGATTTGCACCTAAAGATTGGCATGGTTTACTCAGAATGGATAAATATTCCTACTCAAGGCTGTCTCAGTTACTCTTCTACTCATCTTTTTTATGTGTATTGTTGGAAGTACATTCCAGATTTAGAGTATAACCTGCATAAGTAACTTGTTTTAGAATTGAAAAAAAAGCTTTGTAAATTTGTATCCGTGACTATCTGAATATTAAGAGAGAAGGAGAAAGAAAAGGTGTCACAGATAAGTGTGCACCGCTTTAGTTAATAAACCATTTCTGAATTCTCTTGGCACACATTGTAAATAAAACTCCCCCAGAACTAAGTAGCTCCACCAATACTAACACTCTCCAGTGAAATACACTGGTGTAAGAAATTAAGATAATTTGCAGACTTGGTCGATTATCTCTAGAACTACTGTACCGATTTTAATGAAATTTGATATGTACATACATTGATACAATGCAAAACAAATAACCATTCAATAATTGTAATACACACGCATGATCATGCGTAACACTCGTTGGAGTCGGAAGGTATGAAACAGCGGTTGCAGAATAAACAAAAAAATGGGTTAATAGATGGGTTAATAGGGGGTATGGTCTCCTCTTACAGATATACAGGTCTTGCAGCGTGATTTCATACTTGAAATAAGGCAGTTTATCATTTCCTGTGGCAATTGGTCCCACTCGTTCAGCAACGCTGTTTTCATTCCCTGGATGATTCCCGGAGGAGGGTTGCGAGTTGCAATTGCCCTTCCCAGAGCATCCCAGACATGCTCTATAGGGTTAAGGTCTGGAGATCTGGCTGGCCAATGTATCCGGCGAATATCCTCACTCTCTAGAAAATCGTCGAGCAGAAGAGTTCTATGTGGCCTCAGGTTATTGTCCATTAAAATGAACTCAGGGCCAACTGCACCCCTGAAAAGGCGAACATAGGGCTCCAAGACCTCATACCTCACACCAGTCACAGTGCCACTTTCAAAGACATGGAGAAGTGTGCGGCCATCCAACATGATGCCTGCCCAGACCATTAAACCTCCTCCGCCATAATGGTTGATTTCATTGCCATTAATGGTTGATTGACATTGGAGGGTAGGTAGCGGGTCTCTGGTTCTCTCCATATGAGCGTACGGCGAGAATCGGTGCTTAGGCTGAACCGGGACTCATCAGTGAAGAGAACGGTCGCCCATTGATCCATACTCCAATCTGTATGCTCTCTGCACTATGATAAACGGATTCTCCTGTCCGTAGAAGTGAGGTGGATGCAAACAGCAGGTCTTCTTGCAAACAACCCTCTCTCATGAAGTCTTTTGGAAACAGTCACCCTTGATACACAGGTTCCTGTGGCTGCATACAAGTCACGAGAGAGCTGTAGCACTCCTGTTACGCCTCACTATAATCAACAAATGGTGATCTTCTCTGGCTCTTGGACGACCTTGCCCAGGCTTTCTCTCCATGGATCCGGTATCCTGGAACTGTTTCCATAAGTTACACACGACGCTGGGCGTTAAATTGAACTCTCTACAAATCTGGACTTGAGATTGGCCTGCTTCTAGCCTCCCCACAATTCGCCACCTCATTCCATCATCTAAACGTTGGTGGTTACTCATTTTTACTGTTACAATTTGAAATTAACCGATTGCTGCAAAATAACACCAAGAAATTCGGCGAGGTGTGCTAGCCAACGAAATGCGTCTTAACTTACGAGTGCTTGTAAAGCCTGTTTCTCTACTGGCTCCGCCTACACACACGTGTACGCTTACGTATTTGACGTATAAGATTTGCATTTTTGTCTAGAAGCAGTAGTTTTATATTCAGTTCAGTTCTTTTCATGAAATTCGATAAAATATACAAATTCTCTTAATTTATTTCACCAGTGTAGGAACTGAATTCTTCTATTCATTTACTTATCCATTAAGACTATACAGCACGTATTGTAAAAATAACTGAAATTTTCTTATCAGTTGATCTGAGAGTTGGGTGTTTTTTTGGTGGTTTTTTGTTGTCAGCAGAGTACTTTTTAAGCATTCTTTACTTATTATTATAAGAGCATTTTGCTTTATATTTTAGTGCACTGGATCTTAGTCTTTTTTTTTCAATCATGGACTGGAAATTATAATTAATAAATCAGGGGTTTCTTATCCCTTTTGAGTTTCACAGACCCTTTGTGCCAATAAAATAAAGGTGACAGTATAACACTATCAATATAAGACCACCAATAATATTCAGTACATAGGCTATGCAAAAACAATGAGTTAATTGCTTTTTACATTCTAGATCACGTGGATCCCCTTAAAATCTCTCCTAAGACCCACTGGTTAAGAACCTCTTCTATAAATAATTAATAAACAATTAATTGCAATAGTGAATTATTTGAATATAGAGTTTATATCTGTTTTGGTGCATAATTTCAGGCAAATTTATTGGAAATAGAGTGATTTTAGAAACAAAAGTGCGAATTTGAAAAATTGCGAATGGTCGAAATATTTCTAAAATTTTATTTCGATTTTTTATTCAATATGATATTGTAAAAAAAAAATCTTGAAAATTACACTGTTAGAAAAATTTCTTCTAATTAAAAGGCAATCCGTCTCTACAACAAATTACTCAGTTACCATTGTTCAACTTGATCATCAATAACAAAGTAGAATATATATAAGAAAGAGAAAAAAACTGTGCAGTTATACCTAATGGCTCTTACACATGCTCAGTTATACCTGCGCAGGTATAACCGTAGTTATACAAAATGAAAAACCCTTCTCTTCAGGTAGGTCACCTGTGCAGGTCAACTGATGACCCCTACACATGCTCAGTTATACCTGTACCGGCTAATTGTGCAGGCATGTGTAGGGGCCTTAATGCTTTTCAGTGCTGAAATGCTATTCAACTCTTTGCTATGCTATTCAATGCTTAATTCATCTCAACACACTTCCTTTCTTGCAATTAAATAAGTGTCACCTATCTCTAGGGTTCTTGAAAAAAAATTAGGTACCTCCTATTTCTTGTTAAGGATCTTTTTGCTCTTTTTCAACATTTTTCCAATTGAGTTCCCTTACTTTAGGCAATTGCCCCCAGTGTAAGTTTCAATTCCTTGTTCATGCTCTGACAAGTGCCTCTCTCAACCAACACCATAATAGAAGAATCTCTACTGTAGTGCTGTTTGGCTCAATAATGTTCCGAGAGAGAGAGAGACTGCCCATTTCTGTATACCTATCTGTTTTTTATGCCAGGGTAAAGCTTAAAGCGGAATCCTTGATAGTTACAAGGCTGGTCCACGGAACCCTCGATATTGAGGCTGTTCTAGACCTAAAAAAATTTTTTGTATATTTAATCCTAAAAAAGGTTGTCCTTACTGCCAACCCAATAACATCATAGCCCCAGGGCAAAATGTAAGACGACCTAGGCAGCACCTCTTAATTTACATGTTTATTGTCATAAATCATTGTCCAGATCTTATTGTGGAAGCTCCTGTTCAACCAAGGTTCCTGCATGGCCCCCACAAAAGTTCAGGGGCCCCCAAGATGATTCTCATCAGATGTAAATCTATTTTTGCTTTTCACACTACAAATTCGTGTATTAGAGGTGGCCCGTGAAGAGAGTGAAATAGAACTCACCAAAGATCTCAGCCTAGAGCCCTACTGCGGGATGTGGGACCATGGGTTTCAGTGCTGTGCCTGATTGAACTCAGAATATCAAGAGCTCTGATTATAACCATCACCAGAGAAAGAGAGATCGCTTTCACTTTATTTTTCATTTGATTCTTCGATTTACATAATTTTAATTATGATGCACTATATGTAAACTTTGGCGGATCAATAAATTCTGGTTTTGCCAGACATGCTCGAGTGCCTATGTTGCTTCTTGTGACAGAGCCTGGGGGGTCTTGTGCTTTCCCCAGTTTCTCCATCACCCGCACAAGAACTCTAATATATAGGTTTAACTGAAATAATCATGATACTAATCATTAAATCATAGGGTGTTCGTCAGAGTTATCTGTGAATATATATATAAATTTATATACAGCCAAACCACTCTATCTCTTGAAAAATAAAAAAAATCTCTTGCATTTGCTGTACTAAATCAATGTATTTTCACCTCTCAGTCTCGAAGTATTTTTTGAAAACTCTATTTTTTTGAATACCAAGCCCAATTGATAGTAAAAAGAAAATACAGAAATTCCTTTTCTTTCACGCAAATCTGTCTTTCCTCTGGTGATGAAAGAAACTGATAAGAACGGATCATTCCTATTGCATGTAGTATGCAAAGAAGTTTGGTCTGTACATCTAGTATAGTTGCCTTTCGGCAAATGTAAATTATTTTGTTTATTGCTCGCCGCTTTCTGTATTTCTCAAAAACTTACAATAAACAAACCATTTTAGAGACAAATTTAAAGGGATCATCAGCTTGCTGAATGTTTATGTATCCGTTTACACCCATACTAAAAATTTTGCTTTTTTTTTTTGGAGATATTTGTTAAAATATTCATTTCAGTGACGTTTCAACTTTTGCTACCTACAAAAAAAAATTTAAATCCTATTAACAGAAATGAACTTTTACAGAGTTTCGCGGTTCCAGTTGAAATGAAAATGCTGTGTAATTGAGGTTGTGCGTCTAATCCAGTGTTTCCCAAACTTATTCAGCCCATCGCCCCCTTTTCAAAAACAAAATTTCTCATCGTCCCCCTGGAAGAGATGTTAAAAACCCACATATTAAAAAGTTGAAAGATGCAGTGGCGAATTTTCGATTTTTTTGCATAAATGTTTTCCTGAAACATTTCTGGTATAAAAAGGGTTAGAAATTCTAAAATAATTACAATTAAGAAAATTACAGTAAACTTCACTGCAAAACAAAAAAAATTAAATTTGTGAATTATAAAATTATAAACATATGCATATAACACAAAACATGCATTTAGTTGCATTTATTGTGGTCAAAGTAATATTCACATCACACAAAAAATTTTCCATTAATGAGCAAAACTACAATTGTTACTTAGTTTTAATAAAAATAATTTTATTATTAATAGATGTTTTCTAAGTGTGATGATTGTCGCTTGGTTTTACTATGCAGTGTTCTCAAATCCTCACAACTGAATATCTGTAGGTGATTTTGATTTCTGTCGAAAGATTTGTGAGTGCATTGAAACGTGTCGCACATGAAAAATGTTCAGCTACATTAGAACCTTTCAATAACGGACACTCATGGTAGGGCCATCTTAAGAGCATTATCGACCCCCCGTCAAGTGATTTTTCTGAGGCCCTATCTGGGAACTACTACAACTATTCAACTACTTCTCGTTTTTCTGAGCCCCTTCTTTTCTTCAGGAGCCCATGCGTTAAGACGGCACTGACTCACGGGACCGAAAATTTTCGCCGCTAACGAGGAGTGTCCGTTAATGGATGGTAAAATAATCAGTCTCAACGGGAGTCCGGAGTCCCATTGACATAATTCAAAAACTGTTTGATAACTGGAGGTGTCCGTAAAAACAGGGAGTGTCTGTTAAGGGAGATTCCTCTGTATATCCCCATAAATTCCAGGCACGGTATTTGCTTTTACAGAAAGAAAAATTAATAGCCATGTTCAAATTTGAACGTCACACCGTCTTTTAATGTTATTTCTGCCAATTTTTCTTGTAAATGTGATAATTGATATTGTTGGAGATTGAAAAGAAAAGTATCGAAAATTTTTATTTTTTTCATTCAGTACAGATTATTTATTTCATTGCAGATTGTAAGGATCTCTTGGGAATACGTGATGATCAGAGAGGTTACATAAAAAAAAAATATATTATTTTAATCTCCCTCTCCCCATTGTCAACTGCACCTTACACATTCCTGAAACAATTTAAACTACATTTAACATGTGTTACGTACTCCTATGAAATCGCGTATCCAGAAATTTTATTTTATACAAAATTATTCGCACCAACGCATGTTGGAGTTCAGTGTTCTACTTTGACAGGGAACACAAAATAAGTTCCAGTGAATGCATAAAACTTCATTAATGATAAAATTCAGCCAATCCTTATTATTCAAGTTCGAACAAAGCCACTTGCAACACAGCTTAATTAGAAATTATATATTTATTTAATATGGAATTGATGCAAACTACTCGGCGGTTTCGATTTTACAGTGACTGTCTTAGAAATATGCGCACATGGCTATCCAATTAGAATTAGTGTTGTTGTAACGAACTAAATACGCAATCGTGTTCACACTCTCTAAAGCATGGGTCGGCAACCAAATTTACCTGGCAATCTACTGCTTTGACTTTTCCCCTTCAAAGTTTTAAAATTTGATCATTTTTGTCGCACCACGGTCATTTTCTGCACACGAGGGCTAATTAGACCGGGACCTACAATTTATCGCCGATTCCGAACGGCAGGCTTATTTTTTATACTCATCGAGAGGTTGGTGCGCTAACCCCTCGATGGGGGACTCCCTGCGGTAGTAATTTTTTGCTGCGGTCAAGTCACCGTTTTTTGTTGTCCCCCTGTGTCAGGGAAGTTTTTCTGACAAGGACGAACCGGGTATCGAACTCGCAACACCTCTAAACATCCTTTGGTACTTTAGGTGAGTATCTCATCGACCTGGGCTACAGCGCCCGTTTCAAAATTTAATTGTTAAAATAAATTCATTTTTGAAATTACCGATCTTGGGAGCTCATGAGACATTAGTTGGTGTTTTTGGTTTGTTAACCAAGTAAATTCTGAAACAAACTCGAACGCGAGTATTTTTTGTTATATTACCTTATTTTTTCTGTCATGTTATTTCGGGTGTGAACAGTTCCTTAGGAGAAAATGAAGTTTCTCACCAAGGAAGATAATGAACGAATAAAAAAAAAGAAGACATCTGATATTTAATTTAGATAATTTCCTATACAAAACATTTTCCCGGCATTATATTCGCTGGGTAAACAAAATATTTGGACTCAAGTCACAGAGGCCCTAATTCCTGCCTTGCCCAGGACCTCTTCGTGTCTAAGTCGGACTCCAGCTAGCTGCCATTTATTTTTCAAATCGCCAGAGTTACTGCGATATTATATAGGTCCATATTTTAAGAAAATGTAATTTTACATTATTTCAAGCGCAGGTCTCTCACTTCTTTCTTGATTAAATCTGACAAGCATCAGGGGACTACAATTGACTCTCTCCCTCTTTGGTTTCTTCTACATATAATTCTGAATAACAATCATTCTAAATATTTACCATTGTTTTATGAATATATCTGAAAGCTCGTTAGATTGCAATGAATTTCAACCCTTTCAGCTCAAACATATTAAAAGGAAAAAGATTCGGATTTGGATGAAACTACGCTAATTAAACGTAAAAATACAATAAAAAATACTTTCAGAGAGATATGATTGATAATATAATTATATATCCTAAAGTAATACTATCACTATAGAGCGCAAAAAACCAACGATGTTCACTAAAAATACCCGGAAATTCATTGGTGCTTATTTCCGTGTATTTTTAACGAATATTGATGGTGTTTTGCATTCTACATTGCTAAAAAGGTAATTTCATCATACTATTAATATACTACGATGCTTAAGAATGAGTCAATTTCAAATTGAGTAAAATCACTCTTGAAAGGTCGTATGACAATGCATCGTTTTCTTTCAAGGAAAAACACTACATAAGTCACCGTAAAAAAAAAAATTCAAGTCAAAAAAATAAATTTTTATAAATTTTCTACTAAACCGACACCATTGCGAGAAGAAATTTCTATCATCCGATGCTGAAGGAGGGTGTATCTCCCCCCCCCCATATTCTTTGCAATATTCGAACGAGAAACTATGCTTGTTTGCGGAGATAGTACCAAAATTTCCCTTTTATCCTTATTGTCATAATCAGTGCGGTTACGGATAGCGCTCTTGATAAGCATTAATAGATAGTATAGGCACTGAAACCTATGAGCTGAGGCCCTTTGCGCCCCCCTCCCCCAATAAAATTTTTAAGGGGTACTGCCCCCCCCCCCCCCGCAATTAATTTCTAAAAATAAAATGCAATGCACGTTCTCTCTGTGCTGCGTACACGCTTGTCTCGTGTATATGGGACGACAAGCAACTTTATGCCTTTCCCCCTCCCAGTGGCGTCGGAGCCAGGGGTGCTGTGGGTGCTCGAGCACCCACGGAAGTTTGTAGAATGGGTCCGAGCACCCACAGAATTGATTCAAAAATCGAAATTTCTTACATGAATCTCAAGACGGCACCCACAGGTTCGAAACACTTCCGACGCCCTGCCCCCTCCAATATTTTTTTCATGTTGGCGCCTCTGATAGATAGTACTGCCCAAGTGTTTTACATAAGTCATGAAAATCGGTCAATATAAGAGGATTTAGTAACATCAAAATTTTGATTTAAAAAAATACATTATTGTACTTACGGTGTGGATTCAACAAACATTTTCCGCATTACATTCATTTCTTTTCGGACACCATCGAAATTACAAATAGAAACACAAAGGCCCCAAGAGGCAAATTGTCCAACAAGGTGGCTGAAGCTGATATGCATGTTTGAACCATGAAATAGAGGTCCATCCTTCAGTGCCGTCTTAACGCATGGGCCTACCCGGGCCTCACAAAAGTGAGATTTGGTTGAAATTTTCTATAATTTACGTGGTAGGGCCTCAGAAAAACCACTTGGCCGGGGGGCCCATGGTGCTCTTAAGACAGCCCTGCCATCTGTTGTGTAACAAACACTTTAGGTATGTGACTTTTTTACACGAAAATTCAAGCCTGTTCATCTGTAATTCATAATTTGGTACTTCCACACACGTTATCTTTGGGTTTAAGTAATTCAGGAACTTGAACGAATACATTACAAAAAGTTTCTATTACGGCAGTTGCTCAAAGTGAGCGTCGGGGTTCCTAGTGGGTGTCGTGACGAGCTGTTGACCATTGATGTTTGTGTCTGTTCCCAAGCAGTTCTTTTATAAAAAAAAAAAACCAGAATGCAAAAAAGCCATAGCCGTAGGTGAATGAACAAGGATGCTAAAATCATGCCCCCCACCTTGCCGCAGGGTCCCGAGGCTAGGCTCTTTGGTCGGCCACAATCTGTATTGAATTGATAAGGTGAAAAAAAAATAATAACGAGAATCGTCTCGAGGCCCTGAAACCAGAACACCAATACCAGCTGCACTTTTTTGGGGGACGATAGCTCCAATAATGAATAGTCATTAGCAAAACCAGTCATTCCCAGATGGTGTTGAAATCTGCGACAGAAGGCTTTATTGATCAATTACAGCAGATGAAACATGTACAACTACTGTGTGCAAATATTAGTTGTTTTTTTTTCGCCCATAGGCATGGATATTTACGAAGGCTTTCTTCGGAAAAGGATCCCAGTTTTCGAAAACTTATTTTTTCCTCTCGTCCTCCCATCGCCCCCTTATGCTCATTCGTTCGTAGCCTCCCAATCGTGTCTGTAGCTAGTATCGCCCCCTTGAATAGTCCCATCGCCCCCTGGGGGGCGATATCGCCCACTTTGGGAAACACTGGTCTGATGAATTAAATATTTTAACATTAATATGTATAGGAATAAATTGAGACCAAAACCAAATGTGTATATTGAATGAGTAAAACTCATAGAAATGAGAGTCGTATTAATGAGTGTTCCACTGTATTGTGGCTTTATGAGTGTTTCTGTGTATGCTGAACCCCACTATGTGAGTATACAATACTTGAAGAGTGATTCCGTCACTATTGAATCTCAAATGTTTGTAAAAATTAGAGAGGTGGGGAAGGAGAGAATGGCATGCTATTTGTCTTTGGGGGATATGTTGGTGACAGTATCTCTTTGTGATGAAGCTAGCCAATGGTCACTCTCAAGCGGGGCCATACAGTAATAACAAACCATAAAAAAATACCAATTAAGACCTGGGGTATTATATGTCAATGCCTCTTTAGAAGCTGTATAACATAAGATGAAATTTGAGATGATTATAACCAGGAATTTCATGTTGAGAATTTATTATTCGCAAATGCGGACTTGTGTAAAATTACTTTCTGCTCGGATTTTTTTTTCAGATTGAATATTTGTTTTTTTATCTCTTGTTGTGTTCTTTTTGGATTATTTTCTCGACATCATTGAATTTTTTAGTTGTAGTATCGTAGAGTTGTGTAAAGAATTGTAGAAGTATCGTTAGTTTTTTTAGTTAATCGTAGAATTTTTTTCTTGTTTTTATATTCCATTCTAAAATTTGAGAGTTTGCATGTGTTTCTTTAGTGCCTGCTCAAACTAGCAGTGTTGACAACTTAGTTATTTTCCAACTAGATCAGGTCTTTTTCTTGGCCATTTGGATGGAAAAAATATCCATCTAGTTGCTAAATGTTTGACCTTTTCAAAAAAATTTCCTGTGTACCTATTATTATTATTAAATCACGTGAAAATACAAGGATGTTCTGGGAAATACGAGACGTATGGTCATCCAAATAATGATTAAAATTAATTCTGGTTGTTTTAAGCCTGATTTCTAGTTGTTTTCGATAGAGATGAATCTTTTTTTGAAAAACGTTATAATTTTACAATGCAGTACAATGTCATCGTACTTCCAATAATTTTCTACCTCGCATGTGTTTTTTATGTTGTTTTTAATCAATGCCAACACCACACAACACTCTCCAACCATGCCAAACTCTCTGATTTTGCCTATTTAGTGCATTATTTGTTTACCTTCATTTATCTATTTTTGCAAATGTTATACACTTCTGTTCTGCATATGTTATACAATTTCACTTTGCATCCTTTTGTACATGCAATAATTTTCTACCTCGCATATTTCTTAATATTGTTTTGAATCAATGCCAACACAATGTGTCATTATCCCCACTGTGCACAATTTTTGATTGCAGCTCGCTCTGTAAACCTCTGATAGATTTCTTGCAATGTTTTTTTCAACTTTGTACATGCCCACCCTGTTTTGCATATGTTATGCATTAACACACAGTTATAATTGATGAGTTTTAACTAATTAAATTATTAATTATTACTCTTATTAATTAATTATTACTCTTATTAATTAATTACTTTTATTAATTAATTACTTTTATTAATTAATTACTTTTATTAATTAATTACTTTTATTAATTAATTACTTTTATTAATTAATTACTTTTATTAATTATTAATTTTGATTAATATTTTTATTAATTAATAATTTTATTGAAATTTTCTCCTGCTATGTCATTTATATGAACACACTGGAGCTTACTCTGCTTCGATGGCCCCACCAGTTTAAATTTTTTATAAAATGGCCTGAGATAGTGGGCACATTGCCTTTTATTTCACCTGCACAGACCTGTTTCCTTTGCTCACAGAATTTTGATATCTGTACGGAATGATAAAATAAAAGGATTCCTTATACAATATGGGGGATATTTTTTTCTGCACAGCAAAAAAAAACTCTGTTTACATGGAAGCATTCTCAGACTCTAAATGTCCATATTCTGTAAACTTATTGAAAGTTTTCACATTTCACCATTTTTCATCATGAAAAAATGGTGCCTTTCTTAAGCACTTTTGTTCATAACCAAAAAATGGGTAAAAATAAAATTTCATCAGTAAACATGCCTTTTAGAAAATGTTGAAAACAATTATACAGTACGGTATTATATTACATGCGAGAAACATCTATTACCTAGAACCCCTTCTGCCACTTATCAAATAAAACTGTTACAATTCTTTGATTAAAGAACAACTGGATTTTGATTAATGTGCTGCATGAAAAAAGCAATATATTATGATATTAGTTAATATTTTATAAGCAATAATATAAGTTAGATTATCAACTTTGCTTCAAATTTTAACAGTTGTTATTTGTCAGGGATGCAAGTGCCCCTCGCCACCAAACTTTCATTTTGGACCATTAAACTTTCATTTTTGGAGCAGAAATTTTGAAAATTGAGCAGGATCAAAAACGAACTATACCTGCAATGCAAGGAGTAATTTTTCTGTGAAAAGGCAAAATTTTGACAAAAATGGCTAGAACAGATAATTAATAAATAAATTTTCTTCACAAATTAAAGTCCATTTAAATTTTTTCTGAAGTATCTTTGCTGTCACTGCTAAAGCTAAACAAAAAATCTTATTCATCCTGCTATAGCAAAAAGTGCAGAATGTAATAAGAGTTCTATGAAAAAAGTTAGCTTCTCACATAATTCGAAGAAATAATTAAATTTAAAAATTTAAGACAAAAAAAAAAGAAATATAAATACCTTATTTACTTAAACAAGTTCTCAACATAATAGCATGTTAATAGATTAAAGGTGTTTTTTTTCTGTTTTCTCAGCCTGAAGCCTGTTACAATATTTTCAATAGGAATCATGGGTCACTCTCAGAAGTTCAGCATCTCAATGATAACTTCTTTCAAATCTTGAACATAAGATTTTGTGTCTTATTCCATTAATGTAAGGGCTGGACAGATTTTTACACTGTTCAAGCAGACTTTTTTTGTGAACACTGAACTCTCTTACTGTCTGCGTTACCATGTGCTAAAGATAAAAAAAGCCTTCAACAAAACTGGCAAAATTTTGCACTTTGGGCTGCTTTTAAGGTTACAACACACAGATCACCTTTTTATAATGAACTATATTTTTTCGATATTTGCGTGCCTGATGTACGCAGCAGGAAGGGGGAGGGGGGTTAGATCCACTGAGCCAAGATCATGTTTTTATGAAGTGAAAAATTAACTCCTCCCCAGGAAAGGAAAAAATTATGAACTCACCCACTCTTCCCAAGAAAATCCTGTGTATGTCACTGTTTGTATTTTTAAAATTTTCTTATGTTTGGAACACATTTTATTGCACATTTTTGTATAGAAAATATCAATGTCAGTTGTATCAGCTGTTTCTCAATCCTTTAGCATCCATCTAATAAATTTTTATCTTTTCTGTCTGCCTCCTCCCACCTTATTCCTGAGGCCACATAGTCTATTCCAGTCCTTTTTTCTTCGTCGGTCTGGGTAGCTTTGACACCTGGAAGTGTCTTATTTTTTGCTGAATATGCTATAAAATGAAAATAAAGACATGAATTTATGAGATGCTGCTTTTTTTCATTTAATTAATTAATGTTGCGCTTTGAATCTTAGCAAACCATTCAATTTATATTTTCTCAGAAGAAAATAACTTTTGCAATATATTTTCTGAAAATATAATTTAAAAAGGGGAATGCCTCTTGTTTTGTCAATAAAGCCATAGAATCAACACAGTGGTGGTTTAATAAATTTTTACTACAGTTCTGTTTTTTTTATATGGCTTTTTGCACTATTTGTGTGGTATATCATTTTTCTAAATAATAATATATTTAGGAGAAAGTGGATTAGAGAAAGTATTATTCAGAACAGATTTTGTTTAGCGGACCACTCATGATGTCTGCAGACCATTAAGTTCTTGTATTCACTAATCCGTGGAACCAGTGACTTTTATTTTTTGATCCTAACAATGGTCTAGAATACATATATCATAAAAAAATTGAAAAAAAAAAAACCCCTGCTTGATTGTTGCTAGGTAGCGTGCTCATTTACAGCATGTTCTGTGGGTGTGTGCGTGCACTTGCTAGGACCAATTCTTAGAAGCATACATAATTTTTTTTGTATGTGCCACCCACCATACTTGATGAGTAACAAGAAATTATGGCTTTTGAGGAGACTATGCTTTGTTGAAATTGATATTGCTTATCAAAAAGTGTAATCGTTCGTAAAGTCGAATGGAAACTTAATACTATTTTGGAGCTAACAGACTTTATATTTTGCTGCCCCCCTTATGAAATCAGTGCATTTAACACTAGAACTGTGGCACTTTTGGTATACCTAGAACTGCGGACTGAGTCAAATTGAACCAAACTGTGAAGAAACTGTGTTCCATCACAAAAGTGGAAATTTTTATTTTCAGCTCCTTTGTTTTCCCCTACTCATATTTAACTTTGTTTACTTGTGTATTCAATAATGGAAAATTATATTTGTGTTTATGAATATAAAATGGGCTTGAAAATTAGCTAAAAAAAAGATGTAATTCAGTAAAATGATTTTGTATGCAGTATTTACACTATTCAATACAAAAACTTCTTTTACACAAACCCATAATATGACAAAGATGTAAAAGCGTGTAAAATTAATTGCCAAATTAAGTTTGTAATATGATTCAGTTGATTAAGCATTGATTTCTTACCGATAAATGAAATTTATGAGGAGAAGTGTGGATCAATTCATTTTTTTTTTTGTGATTCTTGTACATTTACCACATGTTGAAGACCCACGCAAAAATTAAGTTTTGTTCCCATATTTTGATGTTACCTAACATTGAACTTGTTTCATTTTTTTTTTATAGCTCAAGAACAGTTGCATGATCAGGAGCGCATGATTGTTTACTTTTTGTGCAAGGGCGACATGTATGATGAACATAGTTCTTCAATAAGATTTTAGAGATACTGCGTCCAAAAAAGTTTTGCCATTCTGTATAAAATCCAGGAATTTATTATAGCGACATCTAGGATGTTGTAGAAAACATGGGCAGCCCACCTCCTTGATGCTACCTTCAGCAAATATTTTTTGGCCATTTGATCGGCTACATTTACAACAAATTTTGTTGAATTGTAGCGTGAAAGTTTTCAAAGCTTTTTGGGGCTATTACTGTCAATATAGACTGTCAGATGAAACGTGCTGACTTACATTTATATCTTTCTTTCCCTGATAAGTTTTCAATGTGCCATCATTGTTTTACAGTAGTGATGTTTCACACAACTGTAGTTTCACTATATTTATTGCATGAGGTACTTCTCTTCAATTTCATCTTACCATCCCTACTAAGATCATAATTTTGACTTCTAGCATTTGAGTCAGCTTCAATGCAATGAAAAAATTTGTCAGTTGTGACATTTCTGCCCTTGTTCTCAAATGGCTTGATCAATTGCATCACTACGCCTTCTGAAAGAGAGATTTGTTGGACACTAATCCTTCCCAAGGTTAGGAAATATGTTCAAAACGTACTTGGTGTCAATCTCAACTGCAAGCCGGAATTTATTCCTTTTTTGTGGCACCTTTTTATACAAAAAATTTCAGCTCCACTTTTTTTCTACAGTTGAGTTTTTACTTTGCCAAAACCTTACTAAGGCTCATCAGAATAACAGGTATTCAAGTTCACAAAAGAAAAAATGTTTAGCTCTACTTGCAGTTCCTTCATTGAAAAAAAGATAATCTCAGACAATACATTGGCCTTGAGAGACCTGTATTTTTCACTATCTTAATTTAGAAATACATTTTAGGGGGGGGGGACCAATTCCATTAAAATTGTGCATCCCTTTTTTCTTATAGAATAGTATGATAGCTCAAAATGGCCCAAACTGCGGTTCTAGATATAAGTAGCTCTGGATTACAAAATGTGAAGAGAATAAAATTTTTGTAAATTAATATTCACATATGATACAATGAAAAGACAATTTTTTTTATCATCTGAGAGATTTTTTATAATTTTTGAGATAAATGAAAACAAATTTTAATTTGGGTCGAATTGACCCATTCCGCAGTTCTAGTGTTAATCAAATCATGATGAATTGAGTTTTTAAACTGGTAGTCCAGAACGCTTAGAACTTAAATATTCTTGTTTTTCATAAATTCTTATATATTTTGAAATGCATTTTTGCTTAAAAATTTATTTTCTGAATGGTAAATGTATATTCCATGAACATTCACTGTTGCAATCCAGAATAATAAAATTAAAATTTGTTCCCCATCATCCCATCAAACTGTTGTCACTCAATTTATGTGTTACAAATCTTCTACACTCTTGCTGTTGATACAGAATAAATTTTACCTTTTGAAACAGGGGTACCACGTTAAATTTGTTTGTGTAATGAAAAGTGTGGATCATGAAAAACTTGATAACTTGAAAACCATAAAAGATACAGGAATGAATGATATCACATTTGAAAGAGCATGTCATGTAATAAGCACTCATTGACATCGAGCTGACATCAACTGCTGCAACAGTGCTGCCAATTTAGGAAACCAAAATTGAGGTTCCACGCAGCTAATAATTTGAGTAGCTCTGGACTGAATTGTGCTATCACATCCTGTGAGGTGACGTTGGATTTGTTCTAGAAGTTCTACAAGTGTAAGAAAGAGAAAAAAGCAAATAGCGATCATGTGCAGAACTGTGGAGCGTAGAAATTAAGAAATCTTTTGTCCACAACATGTCTGATATATGACTAATAAATCCAAATGGCTTTGAAGTTCTCCATTTTCTTTGTGAAATTGTCCATGCATTTTAAGATAGATTTAACTGATTTTGAATTCAGCCCTTGTCTATCTCTCCGGATCCTTGCATACACTGCACCCAGAATTTTTCATTGTATTAATTTACAGAAGGCGCCAATCCAAAAACAACAGCAAGTTTCAAGTTCATTTCTCTTATAGATGGTGACTTTATATTTCTTTGTTCAGCATATTTGTTTCAGCCATTACTTACATTTACTTATTTTTTTGTGTATTATTATAACTAAAATTATATTACTAAAATATATTTACCAACTCATACTCCTGCAACTTTATATACATGAATGAATGAACGCCAGAACTTTGCCACTGGACTTATCCCGTTGCCGAGATCTCTTCCAGCCCAGCTTCGTGGCAGAGTATGGAACACTTTATTTAGTGTCAAAAAAAAAAACAACATACATACAAACTTTTTTACAACATATTTTCCCCGGACAATTGGGTACTGTCGCGATTAACAAATTTTGTGGTGATTACAGACGAGATGGGATTAGGAGTTAAAGAAGTTTCGGGGTTTAGTTAAGATGAATGTACACATATTAGGATGGAGGTATGTTTTAAAAGCAATTCAACTTTATATACAGAGTATTTCATCCATACGAAACTTATATTTAGAAATATTTTGCAATAGCTGTGTGAAAAAAAGTTTGTAAACATCAATGGCCTGTTGCCATTTTTTTGTACAAGAAATTTGTTTACTTGAGGATGCTGAAAAAGAATGGCTTCCATTCTTCTGTATTAGACATTCATATTTGAATATATGCAGTGAAATCAGAAATCCCCTAAAATTATCACCCTATTATGCTTACACATGTAGGGAATTTCATCATGAAGGTTGGAGATATGGTTTGAGAGAGAGAATCCCTATTTGGTGAGTTAGAGCCAATTCCTACTATAAGTTTATGGTGCTTTTTGTGTTCAAGCTCAACCCATGCAGTTTCGACATAATGGCTCTGTTCATTACACTCTCTAGCATGCAAATATAATTTCATGTGTGAATCATGAAGATTCTTTCCGCCTTTCCTACCAGATATACAATAAACCCCCCCCCCTCTAACGCCCACCTCCAAACAACAGTAATCTCAGAACAACAGTCACATTTTGTTGGAACCGAACGTGTTCCATAGACTTAACATTACAAGAAACTTCCGAGCTACGATTTCTGAATAACGGCCACTTTGGACATGGAGTCTGAAAAAAAAAAAAAAATACACATATCGCGATGAGAAAAATAATTTTCAAGCAGATTTTTAAGGGAGTTTTCCCGCTCCCCAAACTTTATAGGAGAAGGAAGATTATGTATGCTTTATTTTCCTGGGTATAAATGCTAGATGGGTGTATTAAAGGCAGTGGAGAGCGAAAAAACTTGAAGGGATAATATATAGGGGACAACAGAAGAGACCTGTTGTCAGCACTCTAATTCAATCACTAGAAATAAGTAATTTCAATTAGTTCTCAATCTCTAGAGGGATATGCAAGTTATCCGATTATTAGAAACCCTATGTTTATTTAGCACTCCCTACTCCAAGGGATGGTCCCGTATAAAAAAATGGTGCTCGCAAATAGGAATAGAAATGTCCAGGGTATTTTTGGACAGTACGGTAAAAACCATAGTATAATTTTTTGAGAAGGATGTGACAATCTTTGTTTTTTAACAAGAATGTATGTCAGTGCCTATGTCTTCAGCTATCGGATTGAACTTAAGAACACCTTGGAAAGAAGGTCTGGTTGAAGGTCCAGTGTGAACAAAAAACTAGTTGGGGTTGCTGGTACACAGTCTTGGTCCATATCAGTTTTTCTCACTTGTTTTGTTCTACCTCAGCACTGCAAATCTGAATTTAGGATGTCATAATAGTGCTGTAGATCAATAAATAAATTTTTATAATATTATCAAAATACAATGATATATTTTAATGTAACAATTATTTAACTATCATAATCAGTTACAGAATGAATTGTCATTTCACATGCTATGTACGTGGATCTCAAATTTTAGTTGTTTTTTCCAGAAATAAAACTACCGTTCCCAATAATGGCCACCTCCCAATAGCGGCCACATTTTTATGGTCCTGTTAGTGGCCGTTGTTGGAAGATTTTGATGTATTTCAAAAGAATCACATCCAGAGATGTATAAAAATGATTCATCCCTATCTGTTCCCCTAACCATAAAATTGCTGATAAACATACCAATATCATATAGCCCCCCCCCCTCCTTTATCTCATCTACAACCAACTATTCCTTTCTGAACTGTCTATGTTCATAATCATTACTATTTTATGAGCAGATCCCTCGATTATTCCTAGGCTCTACAGAACCCTAACTTTCTCCCGTAATGCATTAACCTCAAGCTTCAACCTAGCTCTATCTGAACACCCCTCACACTTGAAACAATCTGGTACTACACCACTAAACCAAGGAAAGCGTCACACACAATCACACTTTACTAAGTGAAGCCAAGACATACTAACAGTAATGCTAAAGTTACACAAAAGAAAAAAGATAAACTTGTACTTATAAAACTAAGAGAAGACATTTTTCAAAACTAAGAAATCATTACTAGAAAACAAAAATAACCAGAGACAATACAAAATCTACATATAAAATTATATGACACTATTAATTATAATTCTAAATGGTGATTTATGAAAAATTATTAAATATATTCAATGCCTTGAAATGTTTCAGGATATTAAAAAAGAAAGTCTTACTATCTGCTATCAATACGTAACCAAACAGTTAAGAATGTGGCACACACACATCTACTGTATTTCAATTTCTTTCAAATTAATTACCTTATTTATTTTTGATTCTTCCTTCTTTTTAGGATTTTGTTCCAAGTTTTGGATTATGTGACGACAATTGTCATAATCAAGCAACTTTCTTCTACGTTTCAAAACTTTTTGCTGAAAAGATAATCAAAGAATTATTTTTTTGTACCTCAAACTACTCACATTTTACAATGATTTATTGAACCATTCGCAGTAGAAATTTAGAAAATTTTAATACAGGTTCCTTGCTCTAAATTAACACTTTTATATTATACACTGAAACCTGTAGGAAATGGAACATCAAGAGATTGAAATTATTTACCGTTCCAGACCGGTTTCTGTTTTACAAAGGTGCACACAAAAATATATGCAGTGATTTATTTCTATCATTTCGCAAAACTTAAACTTTGACAATTTCACTTTAACTACTATAAACCAACAAGTATTAAACAGAAACATGGATATTATTATTTTGAATTTTTTCATGTCTGCTGTTTCAAATTACAATACATTTGAAATTTCATATTTAATGTGCCAGTAGTTAAACTTCAATATAAAATGTGCTCCTGACATAGGCGGAGATTGACTTGGAAGTCTGGGGGGGGGGGGCAAGGTCATTATTGCTGGGAGGGGCACGATGATGATGTCAACTCATATATACATTAGATCAGTTGAGTCCACCTGTGACGCTGGGGGGGGGGGGGGCATTGCCCCCCCCACGCCCCCCGTAACACCGCCCATGGCTCCTGAATAGTAATAGAATGAACACTTACCTTTGTCAAAAGTGAAAAATTTTTAATATTTAAAATATAAAAAATTGTGTACTTAAAAATAGTGACGAGATCAACAACCAATAACATTTGTGAAAGAATTTACACCTCTGTAACGCATAAATATTACTTTTGTTTGCCTCTATGAATTCAATTTTTGTGTTAAAATTCAATACATGTTTCTTGTGGCTGGTGGCGATCTCTACAATGAATGAAAATCTCTGCAGTAGCCAAAACATGCAAATAATATATCAGTCTCTCTTAAATGGAAATTACAATATTTTTCTAAGAAAAAGAAGTGTTTTCTAACAAAAGCCACCATTTCCATCATAGATGCAATGTTAAATGAGCTTTTACCAAATTTTGAATAGCAAATCTGCTTCCACCCAAGCCCAATCCCTTACTTCCAAAACCAGTTGAGATAGATAATAAGCATTTATAGTTTTTCCAAAAAGTGAAAGTGTTTCTTAATGAGGGGGGGGGGATCAGTATAACTTAACTTCCTCCAATCCAAAAGACTAAAACTTACACTTGGCCAAAAATTCTTTGTTTCAGCAGGTTTTTTAGCTGAAAAATTTATCTGGCAAAATATGCCTTCCATTTCCGCATTAAACAGTTTCTGTCTTAAAGAGGTTCCCCATAGTTGAAAAAGCATTAATTATCCACTAGACTATTTTTCTATGCTGTTCAAGACTAGTAGGTTTGACTGTATGTAAAGAATTAAATCTAAATCTTCTTGCAATCTAGATGTATAGTAAAACTTCTCTAATCCAGATACTCATAATCTGGATGGATCCATATTCCACAAACACATCTACCAATAATTTTATTCCCTCAACCAGGGACATTGTTTTTTCATTACCAGAATTCTCTTTCTGCCTATTTTTATTACATCAGCCATTTTCTATCTTTTTGTACCACATTTCCTTGATGTATTGTTGGTGTCCTCTGCAGCTTTTAAACTTCTAAGAAAGTGAGAACAACATTGCCACTTGCATGTCACAATAAATGTGATTAGTCAGAAATACCAGCTTTGGTCAAAAGAACTTTTCTTTCTTCAATCAGGCTTTCCCCTCTGTTTTCTCTTCCGATCCCCCCAATACTCTTTTTCCAACTCCCTTCATAAGTCCAGTCTAATTTTTTTTTTCTCTAAAGATAGCCTCTCAAATCTATTAAAAAATTGAAATCACATTCCACTGGCTTAGATGTGGTCCCAAACCATATATTCTCAAATTTTGTGCAGATGAAATTTTCAACTATCTTTTACTCATTTCAATGTCTCATTGAATACCTTCTGCTAGCCCTCTGACTGGAAAATTAATTTTACTTATTCATAAATCAGGTCCACTCTTCAAACCCCTAAATTTTAGACCAATCGCCTTCAACTCTACCTGCTGTAAGTTTTTTGAGCACATAGTTGCCAAGGAAATCCATTCACACCTTGACTCAATTAACTTTTTTTTTCCTTAACCAACATGGCTTTAGATCATCTCATTAGCTGTTTCCAAATAGTACCAATTAGCCCTTTTCATTAAAAACTTGACTAATAGTATTGACAACAATCTACAAACTGATATCATATACTTGGATTTTTCCAAAGCATTTGACAGGGGGCCCCCCAAAGTAAACTTGTTCTCAAAATCCAAAACCTTGGTCTATGTTGAATTACTGAAATGGGTGGCGGCCTTGTTTGTTGATCGCAGTCAGTTTGTCTGTTTCAAGGACCAAAACTCCTCATACCTCAGAATCAAAACTGGCATGCCTGAAGGATCGATCCTCTTCTCTTTATTATTTCTAATTTATATTAATGACCTACCAATATCAATCAATAGCTCCATCAGACTTTTTGTCAATGATTTCATTATTTACCAAACAATTTGCAACAGATCTGACCAAGATTCTCTCCAGCACAACCTTAACACTACATATGAATGGTGCTCATCTTGGCAACTACTCCTAAACATCTCTAAAACAGTCTTCATGAAACTTACCTGCAAAAGATCTCCTCTGGAATTCCCTTACTTAAAAATGTTAAAAATACAATGTGAGAAAAATACATACACAGCTTCAGATTAATCTGTTTAATACAATTAGGCATAGCCACCTTTCAGAAATGCTTACACTTTTCGAACCATGCGTGGGGTTGCCCCGATGAAGACCCACTGCATAGGTTCAATTTCCCACTCAAAAAATTCAATTTTTTCTTCCTTTTTATTAAAATAATTCTTTTTTTGTGTATATATATATATATAATTTTTTTTTTTTTTTAAAAAGAACAAGTGAGCAGCACTAGCACTTTTGTGATTCAAAAGATACTTTTTCACTACCTCTTCATTTCTCTTGTATTTTATCCTACTATACATTATGAGTTCATTGTTCTAGCAGCCTAGAGCGCTAACAAGTATATTCATATATATATTTTTTTTCTTTCACACACCATTGAGTTCCTCTTTTGATGTAGCCCAACAAATAACATTTTTGACACAATATTACTTAAAAAACTAAACAAGAACACAAAAGATATAACTTCAATGGAATCAGGTCTGTCGAGAGCTCAAACAAGGGGCCCTGAGGTTGATCTTGCTTGGGGGACTATCTTGGTTAATAAGCTACCAGAGAAAATATTTTCTTGTTGTAATAACAAAAGATGTAAAATCTGCCCAGTAACTAACAGAGCACAAATAAAAGAAGGGGAGCAAATCTTTTGCAAAAGTAAAAATGTTGTATATATGATAACATATTCAAATTGTAAAATTAAGTACATTGGACATGAAAGAAATAGTCTCAACATTCATATAAATCTACACAGATCTGATATCAAGAACTTTGGGCCACACCAAAAGAAAGACAGAGTTTCTTCATTTTCAAAAACACTCATTAGAAAACATTGAAATTTCAATTCTTGGCACAGAAAAGAATCTGGAAAAAAGACTTGCACTTGAAAACCTATTCATATGCAAATACAAAACCCTTTATCCATATGGATTAAACAGTCTCTTTAATGGGGAAAACACCGTCAACAAAAAAAAAACACATGCATATACAGCATCTTGAACTATATACACAATGGAAAATGCAAATACTACTGAGGATGCAGGTGCAGCAAGAAAGACAATCAATATCTTTTAAACATCATTCTCAAACACAATCATAAATATATAAACGTGGACTTAATTCACAACATAAAAACAGACATTTTTTCAGCCAAAAACAAGAGTATCATTTGGTTCATTAAAAATAAACTTGATAAATTCACATTCCACACACACAACGACAATATCAAAGATATAATTCTTGATCTTTTCAAATACAAACTCAACATCACCTCTCTCAGTTTCAACAAGATTACTCAAAAGCCAATAGAAAACTTTGTTATCACACTCAACAATAAACGCTTCAACTCTATTGGCTTCAGGTCTATTCTCTGCAGAAACAGCCAGTTCTTCCCTCTTCACAAGGAATTTGATATAAGTATCTCTTTCAAATATGTAAAAACACTAAAAAGTACTACTTGCAACTGTAATCACTACAGCCAGAATCTCAATCTCATCAATGAGGAAGACTGTCAATGCAGTAGACAAGAATTCAAAGAATTTGTAAATAGCTTTCATGACATATGATTACAGGCAACCTTGATATCATAAAAAATAGTAAACTCAAAGAAATCGTGTCAAAAGGAGCAAAATTCAGACTTGAAAACTATTTTACTGTGAACACAATTATTGACCATCTCTCAAAAGAAATAAATATCTTCATCTTGAAAATTGCTAGGAAATATAGCTGGCCTATTCAAGGCTTCAGAGAATGGAAAATCAAGTTCTTGAAGGATGTAAAAAGCCTCCTTTTTGAAACACAACAACACACACGAACAAAAATTCTTCATGAATGCATCCCTGCGTTCAAGCATAAGAAACTCAAACAGCCATTTTCATGCACTACAGTTGATAACGCTAATAATAACTTTAGCATCATATGCAAATTTTTCTTCAAAAAACTATTTCTACAGGAATATACAAATACCAACACCTATTCTCTCATAAACAATAGCTCTAACATAATCAAAAAAAGAATTCTTGCATTTGACAAAAAACTTGGAACTAAACATGACTCTCTCACATTTCTATATCTTTTTGCCACAGTTAAATTCCATAAGCAACCAATAAAATTCAGATTTGTAACATGTGGGACAGAAAGCTACAACAATGCTGCAGGAAAAATGTTTTCTAAAGTGCTAAACAATATACACTCACTCATCGAAGAAGACATTATCATTAACAACAACTATAAGGTTCTTGACTATATCAACAATAAAATTTCTCACATTTGCACATATGATTTCAAAAACCTCTTCACCAGCATACCACACATTAAACTCATTGACGTATGTTTTCATCTCTTTCAAAAATATGGGAGAGAAGGCTCCCTTAAATTTAATTTCACACACTGGGAAAACCTTGTTAACTTCTGCATTCTTGAAAACTTTCTTTACAATGGAATACATATCCACAAGCAGATTAAAGGAATACCAATAGAAACCTGCTATTTGAGCGCCCTTGCCAACCTTTTTCTACACTGCTATGAACAAAAATCCAAACTGCAATACAACTTCGTTGGCTTTCGTTACATTGACGATCTAATCATTTTCAACAAATGCAATTTTAACAGCATTTTCCCCAACATCTATACTGAAGAGCTTTCTCTGAAGGAAACCACAAAAGACGACATAATAATGTTCCTGGATATAAAAATATACAAAAATAACAATAAATGAAAAACAGGTGTTTATGACAAAAGAAACTTAGATTTTTAAAAATCAATTTAAAAAAATGAAAAATAGATTTAACTTTGATTTTTCTGTTAACAGTTTAAGCCACTGGCATTCAAACATCAACACCAAAATATTCAGAAACACTCTTTTCTCAAATTTGTAGATTCTGACACATTTGTAATAATAAACAGGAATTCAATATAGTACTCCTCAATTTTTTTTCAAAATTGCATCTGGCAACAGTATTCCAACCGCCTTCTCAACGACATTTCCAGAAAAATCATCAAAACAACTGTCTCCCCATTCTTGAGGTATGTCAGGTGATTTTTTTTACTACATTTTTGGAATTTTTAATTTATTTTTGACTTTTTACATAATCCTTGTAAAATATTCACTGTAATGATATTCCTGTAACTTCGTACATATTTTTTTCATGCTTCTTTGAGCTTATAATCTGAAGCTCTGTATATATTTTTTCTAATATTGTATTTTTAACATTTCTTCATTATATTTTTTTTTCGTCCAACATGTTTTTGAGAAGGCAGGCGTCGGGGAACAAGGGTTGGTATTTTTAATGCAATTAGGCATAGCCACCCTTCAGAAATGCCTGCACTTTTCGAACCATGCATGGGGTTCCACCTGATGATGACCCACTGCATAGGTTCTATTTCACTATAAAAAAATTCAATTTTTTTCCCATTTTTCCTAAAATAATTATTTTTGTATGTATATATTTTTGAAAGAACAAGTGAGCAGCACTAGCGCTTTTGTCATTCAAAAAATACTTTTTCACTACCTCTTCCTTTTTTTATCTTCATTTCTCTTGTATTTTATCCTAATATATATATATATTATATTATGAAAAGGCGAAAGATGAGAAGTTATTGAAAAATTGTAAAAAGGAAAAATATGGATCAATGAGGAGGTCGTTCTCAAGGGGGAACCCCCCACATTGCTCCAAACTGCAAAAATGTTTCTAATGATGGTAAGCCTAATAGGCATAAAATTACCATCAGTTCCCCCGACATTTTTGCGATAAACAAGCTTTGGAAGTCAAACAGCAAAAATGACAATATACAATTAGAATCAAAATACGAAATAACAAATGAGTTGAGAACACAAAAATAAATATACACAAAGTGTGTTAAAAATTGAAAAATGAGAAAACTTGAAGAAAAACATACCAAAAGTAAGACTATTTTTAAAGCGTGCCGCCTGAATTGACTATAAGAAATGTGTGGGTGAAATTTTGAAACCCAGAAAAGAAGATGGAAATCCGTTGCCACTCAAGATATTTAAAAATTCAGAATGCTTCTAAATAATCCTTATATCCATTATAATCCTAAATATCTAATTTTCGAAAATGCAAAACTTTACTAGATTATTCCAGGAGTTTTTTTCCAAGTTAATAATGTTTTTGTATTTCACAAATAAATTATCACAGATATTTATGATGTTTTTATGAGGAATATTATTAAATAAGTTTTCAAAATCAAAAGTTTCAATTCTCGCAATTTTTGCATTTTTTAAAAAATTGATCACTTTTTGATTATTTTTTATAATAAATGTGTCTTCATCCATCTCTATTTTGACAAGAATATTTTTTAGGATATTGAAAAATATTGAAAAGGATATTGAAAAAAGCACGCTTTAAAAATAGTCTTACTTTTAGTATGTTTTTCTTCAAGTTTTCTCATTTTTCAATTTTTAACACACTTTGTGTATATTTATTTTTGTGTTCTCAACTCATTTGTTATTTCGTATTTTGATTCTAATTGTATATTGTCATTTTTGCTGTTTGACTTCCAAAGCTTGTTTATCGCAAAAATGTCGGGGGAACTGATGGTAATTTTATGCCTATTAGGCTTACCATCATTAGAAACATTTTTGCAGTTTGGAGCAATGTGGGGGGGTTCCCCCTTGAGAACGACCTCCTCATTGATCCATATTTTTCCTTTTTACAATTTTTCAATAACTTCTCATCTTTTACCTTTTCATAATATTTAATTTTGGCTTATGTGTATAAAGCAGCCTTTTGTGGCGCGATACTCTTAACTTTTGAAATTTTTCATTGAAAGCTGATTTTGTTACTTTTCTCTTTGATGCATACTATATATATATATATACATACACTAATGTGAAATATTTGAATAGTTTAAGGATCCTTGTTTGATTTGGGCAAATTCATCAAAAAGTCACTGACTATGGGTGTGGCATTCACAGCCCAAACACATGAAAAACAGTGTCATCCTCTTGTTACGTGATCATGAAAGATTTCAACATGAAACCCAATGCTCTTCTATATCATTCCAGAAATATTAGACCCTAACACAAAATGAGTCACACACACAAATACATAAAAATACAATAATTCCAAGTAAATCAACTTGCACTTATCCTTTGAAAAAGATCATCACTGGTGCGAAGAATGGTGAGAAAAATAATTTGAGTTTCCATTATTTTCTATGTGGACCTATGATTCAATACATGAATGCTTGAATTACGAACACTTTCATGCAACAAATTTAGCTATCAAACCGAAGTTACACTGTATCGTGAAAACGCCACCTATGTGTGTTTCAGAATTTTATGACATTTCTTTCTACAGTAGCATAGAAAACAAAAATACCAAAAAGGTTTTTTTGTCTTAATTTTTTTTGGTAACATGTAAAATATGTCATAACAAAAAAAAAAAAAAAAAAAAAAAAAAAAAAAAACACAACTAAATAAAAACACATTTAAAAAGTTCTGGAACTTTTTTATCTATAAAGCAAAAGTATAGATACTACATGTTTATACAGTGTTTCCTTCCAATTAGATAGATCCATAAAACTTTTTTTTATTACTACATCTTCCAGTACCTCCCTCTCTCTGCTTGTTGACCTGTGGAACTTGAGAAGAGTAATTCTTAAAGCAATGGGGAACTCTCACAACTAGCATATTTTCACACTTTTTTCTCTACACTTCTACACACACATATAGTGTAGATGAAAATCTGTTTCTTTTATTTAAAAGGACATAACTCACTTGCATGTCCGGAAACTGTTCAGAATATGCAAGCAATGGCTTGATAACTTGTTCCTCTACTGTTTCATGATAGTCTTCAAACTTTTTTTCAAGGGCCTGATAAAACAAAATGTAACAATCATGAGAAATCTTTTTATTAATGTTAACATTTAAAACATTTTGAAGTTTGAAAATAAAAAGAATAATATAGGTGAATCCAATCCAGGGATGTATTGGCTTTAACCTCAGATAACTAAAACCACCTTTAGCTTTCTTAGTTATCATCAGTTTAGACCACTTCCAACTAGTCAAAACTTATTGTAAAACAAAAGTATTGTGGGTAAATTTGATAAATAATTGAAATTAATCATCTTTATCTGTGATTATGCAAATACCCCACTGTAATTAATGAATTTCACAAACATGAAAACAATTTTAAATGGGTCTAGTATGTGTGATGAATAGTGAACAGTGGGACCATGATAAAATGATAACAAATTTTACTATTGTACAATGATACAACACAAGAATGAATTATCATGGCTAATACATCATATAGTACGATTTATCACGTTTATCAATGGTACAAAGCTTGGGTATTATGCATAATTGTTGGTAAAATTAATTAAAGAAATTTAACAAATTTACCAATGATGCATGGGTACTATGCATAATCACCGGCAGAAGTGCTAAATATAGAGAAATTTATCCGACTTATCACAATGCTCAGTGATTATGTATAACAACCAAATTTATCACATTTACAGATAAATACAGTGAAACCTGTGTGAAACAAAATGTCAAGAGACTGAAATTATTTTCCGACCTATACGGGTTTCTGTTCTATAAAGGTATATACAAAATATATGGAGAAATTTGTTTCTATCGTTGTCGTATATGAAACTTAAATTTTTTAATATCACCATTCGTATTAAACAGAGACATGCATGTTTTGAAATTTTTCATGTTTATTATTTCAAATTACTACATTTTATACAATTAAACTTAGTTATAAAATGATCTCCCAGAGATGTGAAATTCGAGAATAATCTTAAGGAAAATTATTCTCAAGAATATTTTTCAGAATATTCTCATCAAGGAGAATAATCTTTGGAAGGACTACTATTACAAATAACTTGACAATATTCTCGTATATTCTTGATAAGAATATTCTCCTGTTATTTATAATATATGTTTTATATAATATCCTTGAGAATATTCTCTTCGATGAGAACATTTTTCAGTTATAGAAGTCTTTCCAGAGAATATTCTCAAGAATATTTGTTATAACATGTATTACTAAATAATAATCCCTATAAATAACTTGAGAATAATTCTTATTATTTTCGTTAACATTCTTCAGTAATTTATAATAGTAGTTCTTCAAGATAATTTATTCTCAAGAACATTCTCTGTCTCCATCAAGAAGATGGCAATATTGAAGTTTGAAAGCAAAAAAATTAAACCAACGTTGCTGAATCACGCAACTTTTAAAGAAATATGAGTGATACAGAATTTAAGTGTTAGTACATAGAAGAAAATAACAGTTCTGTATCATCTTAGAATGAAGGTGATTATATAAGAATAACTTCTCTTTTATCAATCAATTTTGGTTTAATTTTTTGTTTTGAAATTATTTCTGAAAATTTATATAATTAAAAAATTTTTTTCTCAAGGTTTCAAGCTTCAGGTTTCTATAATCTTCATAAAAAATCTTTCAAAACTTCTCATCATGACCAAGAGAATCAAACTAAAAGTTGTCATTGGGGGGCGATTATGCCAAAAATTGTTTTGTTTTACATGTTTCAGGCAATGAAAACCAATTTATATTTCATAATATAAACAAAATTAGTTTAAAAAAATTGATTATTTAAAAGAAAAATGAATACTGTCAATTATTTTCAAATTTTTACATCCAGGAGAATATTGTCACCTCGCATCTCTACATTCTCCTGAATAGCAATAGAACGAACACTTACTTTTGTCAAAAATGAAAGCTTTTTTTTAATATTTGAAATAAAGAATAGAAAATTCTGTACCTTTCAAAAATATAACAAGGAAATCAGCAACTTATAAGGTTTGTGAATTTCTGGTTGCATTTTTCTAAGAAAAAGGAGTGTTTTCTAACAAAACTACTATTTCCATCACAAATGAAATGCTAAACAGGCTTTAACTAAATTTTGAATAGTAAATTTGCTTCAACCCAAGCCCCCTTAACTTTAAGCATTCATAATTTTTTGAAGTAGTAAAAGATAGAAACAGAAAAAACAGAAAAACAGAAATCAGTACAACTTAACTTACTCCCACTTAAAGACCTTCACTTGGCCAATAATTTATCCCGTTTTAGGAGTTTTTTTAATGTAAAAAAAGACCAAATATGCTTTCTGTTTCCATGTTGGACCCCTTCTGTCTTAGAGAATGGTTTCTCATGATTGGAAAGCATTATCCTACTAGTGCACAGGTTTGATCTCACCCACACATACTGAATATAACATAAAATATTTACATAATTTTTTAGCATTTTGATATCGCTGTACTGTTTTACAGTAAACTAGTTGTTACCCGTGGCTTCACTCATATGAATTCGGTAATCTGAAAATTGCTTAGAGATGATTTCCCCTATATAACCAACCTCTCATGAACCTCTTGGGGTAAAATTTCCGAAATCTTGTCTTAGTGATTCCCTATATTATAAAATATAATACTGACCAAATTTTTTATTTATAGCTTCAGCGATTTGGCTCAGATATGATTGATTGCCCCATATAACCTTTGAACCCCCAATAAGGGTTGAAATTTCGAAAAACTTTTTAGTTAGTCTTAAACATCATGAAATGAAACTGCTGATAAAATTTTATATTTATAGCTTCAGCGATATTAGCTCAGCCATGATTGATTGCGTCATACATCCTTTGAATCGTTTTAGGGGTTGAATTTTGAGAAACCCTTTCTTAGAGTGAGTCTTTGCATCACAAAGTGACACTACCAATAAAATTTCATATTTATATTTTCAGCAGTTTTGGCTCAGCATGATTAGTATGAAAAAACAATGATGGTGGTTGTCCCGGGCTCTCAGCTTTGTCAACCCCATCCTTATGGGGGCCAGGTGAAAAGGCATCAATCCCCCCCCCCCTGAAAGTTTCTTTTTAAAATTATTATTTTTTTAATCGTGTCAATCTTTACCGACTAGCTATAGCAAATGCTAAAATCGTACAGTATACACATGCACCAAAACGAGAGAGTAAAGAGAAGACGAGCATTGGACTCATTCGCCATTATTTGTGTTGTGACACAGCATGTAGACCAAATTTAAAATTTCATATTTATATTTTCAGCAGTTTTGGCTCAGCATGATTTCTCTAGATAATCTTTGAACCTTTTTAGGGGAAAAAAAATCTATGATCCTTTTAGGGGTTAAATTTTGAAAAACCCATTCTTGATGAGTCTTTACATCATAAAATGAAACGTTTTTTCCTAGCGCGGGAAAAACATTTCTTTCTTAGATTTGACAACTGCTTAAGATTGTCCACAGTTTCAATAGATGACTGTACTCAACTACAGATCTACAGAAGATACTCTCAATATCATGGCAATTATTTTTTCTTTTCCCTCAGTTATTATTTCTATTTGAAAAAATCATTTTTTAGATTCCTGCATTACTTTATTTATTATCATTATATATAGGGTGGCCATATTTTTTGGAGGGAAATACAGGAAATTTGGTTTGGAAATACAGGAAAATATGGCATATTGCCAACCGCAGCAAAATAGCCAATTATGGCATAAAATTAACTGAAACTCTCTAAAATACCACAAAAAGCTGTTTTCAATCCCCAAGTTGGAAAAGAGTTCGCTTGTGGTAATTAGAGAAATCTGAAAATTTTGTTTCTCATTAAAAGATTCAAATTTATTTTTTCCATTTCCCCCCTTCCCTAACATTTTTCCCTCAAGTGAAGTAAAAAGACTACTCAGAACATTTTCACATATTTATTTACATTTTCACTTTGTGCTCTGAATGTGTTTACCCTGCAAACTACAGTTAAAAAAAAGATTTTGAAATTCAGAGGATATATCCACATTTGAAAAATCAATATTAACCTTATATACTCTGATGATACTCTCAACATCTCAATGCATAAGATGTTGAATAAAATCTATCAAATGGGTGAACTTGATCACAGCTGCCTATCAAATGTGAAAAGCAACAGGCTTCTGACAAAAAAAAAACCATAATATTCTGTATGCTTTATGTATAGTAAGAAATATTGCCCACTAAATATTCCTATATTTTTTTACTTACTTTTTATCAAAGTACAATGCAACAAGGGAAAAACAGTAATAAATGTTTGATAATTTAAAAAATTGTGGCACTTTTTGAACACACTGAATGATGTCATTTCATCTTCCATGAGCAACAGAATCATGAGATCCACTATGTGTATACATTACTTTCAACCAATCATTATGAATACCATCCAGTTTACTGAAATCTAGCTGTTTCTGGAGCAGAACTACATATACGATACACACAACCGAATCACAAACTACATATACGTTTTTGTCCAAATTTTAATACAGTGAAAATATTTCTGGTACTCAATTATCTCCATAAATTACTAGAATCATTGCAACTGAAAGCTCTTTCCCTACTATGTTTAGATCAGCTGTTACACACTGCTTCACTCGTGTGGATTCGGTAATTACTCTGCTACGATTCCCCCTGCCTTATGACGAGGATGAATTTTGGAAAATCCCTTCTCAGTCAGTCTCTTTACATTATAAAATAAAAAAACTAACCAAATAGCTAACCATTTATAGCTTCAGTAGTTTTGCCACAGTGTGATTTTTATGACTCCCCTTAAGGATTAAATTTCAAAAAAACCCTTTCTTAGTTAGTCTTTACATCATGAAATAAAACTAGTCAACAAATTTCATAATTATAACTGCAGTGGTTTCAGCTCGCCGAGATTCCTTTATGTAACCTTTAAAGCTCCTTATGACTCCCTTAAGGATCAAATTTCAAAAATCCCTTCTTAGCTTTAAGTCTTTACATCATGAAATAAAACTAAAAGGGTGTCTACCAAAAGCAAAATACAGTGACTTTTTGTTGACTTTTTCTCATTCGACAAAATGAACCATGCTAGACTTTTCTGATATCAGTGGTTCTCAAACTATGAATAACAACCACCTACAGGGTTTAGATTAATAAAATGGGGTCTCCTAATGAAAGGGGAACGCAAGTGAATTTACAAAAAAAAAAACTCAATTTTTTTTTATTTTTTAAAACTTTTGAATTTAAAGTTGATTTAAATACAACACTCCATAGGAACAGGACCATAAGGGCTTAAGCCACAAAAAACCCCTCTCTCATCCTGCAAATGCATAAGTAGATACAGGTAGTTTCTCAAACGGGAGGGGGACAAATGTCCACCACCTTCTGCTCATGGCAATTTTTTTTAAATCATTGGAGGAGGCCAATTTTTCCTATTGAAACGTTACCATTTAGACCCTGCCGGAAATGGTCCTTTTCTAGTCATTTTTATATTTTATTACCTTTAATTCTGGGATCGATCATCGAGATCGTGTGCCCCCCAATCGGCCGCCATGTTAAGATCTTTTGCACTGCCAGATGCCGATTGTCATGCAATATTTTTTAGTTCATGTGAATATGTAAATTTCTCAAATGTTACGTCCATTCTAGTGCTGCAGAGTCTCGATACAGATTGGTTCCGGTAAGGCGAGATAGGGAAATTTTCCCTTATATGCCGGTAGTGTGCAACGAACTGACACATTGGTCGTTGATCGTTGGTCCTTGGACGTTACATTTAATTTCATCCCGCCTCATTCCAGCCATGAGTTGATAATCTAGCAGGGTGCATCGGCACCGATCGATCCGTTGATCGTCCTCTTCGTCTAGTCAGAAATCGCTCATCCTGTGTTGAAGTGTCTACGAGATGTCGGCTCTCATCCGTTAAGGTTTATTCGTCGGGTTCACCTCTTCAGATGCCTGATGCTGTTGCAATGGAGCCTCCCCCTCTCCAGGAGACCGCACAGATAAATCAAGAAGTGAACTGTTCGTGTTCTTGTGATAGTGACATCCCGAAGGCTGTAATCGATGGACCGATCGGGTGAGAACGTTTGAAATTTGTGATATGTAAACGCTAAAACTCTAAAGCAAATTTACTGTTGGCTTAAAATGTTGTAAAATATAAAGATTAACGCCGAATTAAAAGTCTTAAGAAAACGAAATAGTTGTTGAATCATTGTTGTCATCTGTCTAGCGAAATTATTTTGGAAGATAAAAATAGAATCAGGGAAGTAAAGTTACAACGTTACACTATCACCCCCTACCCATGAATTCAATAAGCTCTCAGTAGATCGTGAATATTCAATGTAATCCATCCTTGCATACGCCCTTGCGGGTCATATATACGGATGTGTGGCAACCTTAGACCCCTCCCCCAATCAATGTTTTTGCCGTGCCTCAGTTCCTTCGGCACCTACAACAAAACTTTCTAAAACAAGCTATACGGCGCACCCACACACATTGAAAATGTGTCCTGCGAATCCAAAACTATTTAACAACTATTTATTAATATTAAGCAGAGTGCACAACAGCTGTGAAGCGCTGAGAGGCATACAAATACTGGACTCAAAACAGAGCAAAAGAGGTAAACAATGTTGAATGGAGCAAGATGTAAGTAACTGAGCAGTTTGTTCTATCGGTTCAACGATTGGCGCAGACTGTTGAAATCAGCAGTTTGCTGTCGGAATCGACGCACATCGCCAGACAGCGATGCACATCAGAAGAAAACACCATCTAAATCGAATGTGCACGAATCAGCCCATCTTTCTACTGATTGCATTACAGCGCACAGACAAAACATATCGGAACAGGTAAAATTTAAAAAAAAATAAAAGAAGCATTTCCTGTATGTATGTGTGTGTATATTTATATATAAAACAGCCAAAAGCATTATTGTAAGGGGTACAAATATAGTTCGGCTGATTTTCCAATTCGCAAAGAAATACAGTAGGGGCTGAGAGGGTTCCAGCCAGGAGATCCGAGATAATTCTCAAATTTTTTTTCACACTATAAATACAATATACTGGGGCCCTTGAAAAATCAAGCATGAGCCCGCCGAAGATCTCAGCTTAAGGGCCCTACTGCAGGATGTGGGGCCACCAGACCAGTGGTTTTCCACCTTTGGAATCCCACGGCATGGTTGATTTCTTTTCTTGATTGGAAGGCCCAGCCATACAAACGATGAATGGGAAATAAATGGGCAAAAATGAAACAATAAACCATCCGGTTTGGCCGCAACAATAAACCAACCAAGGGCCCTTCCAAAGGACAGATTTCACATATTCCTTTTCTATTCCTATTTTTTGAAGTCCTATATTAGACATTTGTTATTTCCTCTATTGTCATGCTTTGGTGTCAGTCTAGATCACAAGCTTGTCACCGTTTTCTAATGGTTCTCTTTTTCTCCTTTGCCTCCCTTGCATAATTCATGGTTTATCGGTGGCACCCAAGAAAGTTTGGCAGATATTTTTCCATATAAAAGAACCACTTCAAAGCATAAATCAGTATTTTTAGCTTGCCACAACGCTCCTAGGAGCTGTGATGCACAGTTTCAGAAACAAAGTGGTTACAGTCATCTATTGTCTACAGTCTCTACAGTTGAGTACAGTCATCTATTGAAACTGTGGACAATCTTAAGCAGTTGTCAAATCTAAGAAAGAAATGTTTTTCCCGCGCTAGGAAAAAACGTTTCATTTTATGATGTAAGGACTCATCAAGAAGGGGTTTTTCAAAATTTAACCCCTAAAAGGATCATAGATTTTTTTTTCCCCTAAAAAGGTTCAAAGATTATCTAGAGAAATCATGCTGAGCCAAAACTGCTGAAAATATAAATATGAAATTTTAAATTTGGTCTACATGCTGTGTCACAACACAAATAATGGCGAATGAGTCCAATGCTCGTCTTCTCTTTACTCTCTCGTTTTGGTGCATGTGTATACTGTACGATTTTAGCATTTGCTATAGCTAGTCGGTAAAGATTGACACGATTAAAAAAATAATAATTTTAAAAAGAAACTTTCAGGGGGGGGATTGATGCCTTTTCACCTGGCCCCCATAAGGATGGGGTTGACAAAGCTGAGAGCCCGGGACAACCACCATCATTGTTTTTTCATACTATAAATTCACTAGACCCCCCTCCCCGTGAAAACTGGCTTGTGAACCTGCCAAAGATCCAACAGCCTATGGGCCCTGCTTCATGATGTGGGGGGGGGGGGGTCATGTCCTTTCTAAGGAAAACCAATATTGTTCCCAAGAGGACTCCCTACTGCCGTGGTCAATCCGTCCTGCACTGCTTTAGGGGAATATTACAAATATTGGAAGGTCCAGACAAATAAAGAAAAGTTCTTTTTTTTCATCCACGCTAAATAGTTTTTTTGCCCCATCCATATAATGTATGCCCCAATGTAGGGTGGCAACACATTGACATTGTTCTTTTCTGTTGCTACTCACCCATCCATCTCTCCAGGGCAAAAAAAAAAAGGAGAAAAGAAACATGAGAGAGAAGAAAAAAATATTGAATGCCACAGCTTCTCTAAAGCCTAGATTTTAGAGGAAAAAAAGATCTCTAGAGAATCAAAAAAATTCATTACCTTCACTCAAATTTTGTGACTTTTTTGGGACTTCCGTGACTTTTTTTTCATTCCATGACTCTACTGACCAAATTTTATAAATATAGCTTCAGAGCGGTCTCAGTTTGGCGATGATGAATGAGTCAGGTCATGTATAGATTTCAAATTAACAGTTCGGGATAACTCATAACATCATTTTAAAGCAGAAACTCAATGATAGAATTTTTTTTAAATATATGTGAAATAAACCTTATAATATGAAAATATAAACATTCATGTATCTCATTTGTCCTTTTAAAATAACTGTATCAATTAACAATGAAAAAGAAATATTGTTGACTGCACGGGTTGTGTGTGTGTCTCACAGGTAGGACGTAGTTGTAGGTAGATCATGCATACAGCAGGTCTTACAAAAGCACAGTTTAATGCTCAAAATATTGAGGTTTTTTTACCTGGCAGCACATGTGGCTCTGATCTCAAACCTATAGAGAATTTTCGAGGCATTTTACCTGGAGGTTTATGGAAAAAAATCAATAGTTATTTGTCTGTAAAAGATCTTAAGAGTTTTCTTTGAGAGTTACTGACATAGTTTGGAGCCACAGATAATGAAAAATTTAATTTATTCAATGGAAACCTGCATAAATAAACTTATTATGGAGAAGGGATATCAAACCAGATTTTTAATAATTTTTACTTTGCTTAAAATTGGACTTTTTCATCGATTGTTTATATGCTATTTGTTTATTTTGTAATTATGTTGTCTTAAAAGAGTGTATAGTCTAATTTCATTGCTTTGAAAATAAAGTACATGTTCATCCTAATATGTGGTAATTAACTGGAGGTTTTACAATTAGTAGTCTTCAGATAATGTGTGATTTCAACTAGTGTCTGAACTTTTGTGGTGCACTGTATATATATTTAGATTTTACTGAGATTTTGTTGTCATATTGGCATTAAAATCAACAAACAGTAGTCTTACATCAGCTTGCACTTGAATCTTGTCAAAATCAATCCAGTTTGGCTCATATATATCACATATGACATCAGTTAATGCTTTACTTGCTGCTTGGAGAGCTGGAAACAAATAATGAGTAAAAAGTGAATTATTTAAAAAAAAATGGAACATTCGATCCTGGAATCAATAAATTGTTAAGAAACTATTATACATGTGGATGTAGATGACTGTGGAACAAATCAACTGTCATAAAAGTTGATCAACTGATTTTTTTTTCACCACAGCTATGTTAGGCTCATGGTCAGTCAGATCATGCGATTTGACCTTCAATACCACACAGGTGAAAATTATCTGATTAGATGCAACAAATACAGGATTTTTTTTTCGTCTTCAAAATAAAGTTTTGAGATAGGTTCTACAATATTTTCTTGGCAGCTTACAAAGACATTGTTTCACAGTTTCTATTCCTTATGACAAATTTGAGAAAAAGCATCCAAATTAATACCTTTTTCTTTTTTTTTGGTGCACAAAGCAATTTAAAAATCTATCCACATCCCAGTAAATAGCCATAATAGCTAAGGATGATATATTTTCAATAGCTATAACATGATAAACAGTTGTAATCATTTAAAACTATTCAGCTGTTATTATCTTTAAATGAATTAGATTGTCAGTCATATGTATTATATTTTTATTTCATTGAACTACAGTGGTTTATAAGGCTAGGTGAAGAATGATGATTATAATTATCTTGTATTAATAGTACAGATTTTCAAAATTGGCACAAGAAGCATTACCAATAAAATTCATTCTTTCGAATCCATTTTGGTAGCTCATAATCCCAATTTTTCTGCTGTCACAGAAACCTGGTTATATAGAAATATCAGCAATTCCGAATTCTTACCTCCTAACTACCTTGCATTTAGTAAACATAGAACCAACCGGGGAGGGGCGTTACCCTCATCTTTAACAGCTCCATTCCTCTTCTTGAAATTTCTTGGGATATAAATCTTGAAATTGTTGGTGCTGAGTGGCGTTGCCCGAACTGCACTCCTATTGCAATATTTTCTCTTCATTTACCTCCCTGCCCCAGATCTTCACTGTTTTATCAAATTGGAATCAATTTAAGATAAATTTTTTAATTTACACCTCCTCATCGTAGCTGGTGACTGGAACCTACATGGAATTGACTGGCACAAATTAGAGTCCCTCTTGGGTAACCATTTTATTAATAATAGAGTTATTTTCCTTAAGTTTAATCTCGTTCAAACTATTCTAGAACCCACAAGAATCTCGAACCACTCAAGCTCTACATTAGACCTAATTACTGTTTCAAATAAAATCCAGATTCCTGTTTTTCAAGTTTCTGATGGCATTTCCGACCACAAAATGTTTTTTGTAAATTTTTTTTTTCACCACATTCTCCCTTCCTTTAAGCATTCTGCAAAACTCAGTTTTAACAAGGCCAACTTTGCCCTTTTGCAAAATATCCTTCGCACCCATTTCCCCGATTTCATTTCATCATCTTTCTCAAATGATGTTCATATTATCTGGAGTAAATTCAAAGCTGTTATCGAAAAATGCAAAAAGCCTCTCTGTTCCCATCAAAAATACTTCTTAAAAATGTATCTTTAACCTCTGGATCAATCATGATATTATCCATTTAAAAAGAAAAATTCCCAGAAATGTCTACGAACTTAAATTCAATAACTCTCTCTCTCTCTGTCAGAAATAAGATCTTAGTCTCTACATGTGACCTTAAAGATCTCATTCTTCACCAAGAAACAAATTACCTAACTAACTCTTTACCTCAATAACTTGTAACTAACCCCTCAAAATTTTGAAATTTTCTTCGCCCTAAATCAGCTGGCCCATCTTATCTTAAAATTGATAACATTGACCTTACTTCTCACCTTGTTATCGCCACAGAATTGAATCAGGCTTTTTCCTCTGATCCCACTCCTTCTCAGTACTCCTTTTCCAATTCATTATTTAACACTAGTCCTGTCTTCTTCTCTAAAGCAGACCTTTTGAAAATTTAAAAAAACTGAGACCCAACTCCCCTGGCCCCGATGGGATCCCAAATCATATTCTCAAATTTTGCACTGATGAAATTTCTAATTATCTTTTAATTATCTTCAACATCTCATTAAACTCATCAACCTTGCCATCTGACTGGAAAATTAATAAGATTATCCCAATTCATATATAAATCAGGTTCTCTTTCAAATCCCCTTAATTTCACACCATCGCTATCACCTCTACTTGCTGCAAGCTTTTTGAGCACATAGTTGCCAAGCAAATCTGCTCAACACACCTTGATTCAATAAACTTCTTTTTCTCAAATCAACACGGCTTTCGATCATCTTTATCAGTAACTACCCAATTAGCTCTTTTCATACATGATTTATCAAGCAGTATCAACAAAAACGTCCAAACTGATATAATTTTCTTGGATTCCTCTAAAGCTTTTGACAGGGTGACCCACAATAAACTTCTACTTAAACTCCAAAACCTTGGCCTATGTGATCAACTGTTTAAATGGGTGGAAGCCTTCCTTACCAACACAGTCAGTTTGTCTCCTTCAAGGGTCAGAACTCCCCATTTCTCCAAGTCTGGCACGCCCCCTTGCCATTATTGCTTTTGATTTATATTAACGATATCCCTAATTCCATCAACTGTCATATCAGACTCTTTGCAAATGATCGCATCATATACCAAATGGTGCACAATGAATCCGACCAAGCATCTCTCCAAAATAACCTCTACATTGTCTCTGAATGGTGCTCATCCTGGAAATTACCCGTCAATTCTTCAAAAACAGTTTTTATGAAAATTACTCGCAAAAGACTTCCCTTCGATTTTTCTTACACTATCAATAACTCAATAATCACAGAAGTCTAATTATAAATATCTAAGTGTAATTATTTCTGCCGACTTCCGTTGGAATCTCCATGTTGATTAAGTCTTTCATAAGTAAGTGTCTCCAAAAACCTTTTTTTTCCTTCGCCGGAACCTCAAAAACTCTACCCGGCACCTCAGACATCTCTGCTTCCAAACTTACATCATTCCTGTACGCTCATGCCTGTGAAATCTGGGACCTCCATACTCTCTCAAACATAGACAAATTAGAATATATATTCAAAATAAATCATCCCGCTTCATTCTTAACTGTTGGCCATCTCCTGCCAAGTGCCAACTCAATACGCAACTGCTTTCTAACCATAGATAATCTCTCGATTATTTTTCCTTCTCAAAATCCTTCATGTCCATTTTTATATCGACACTCCAAATTTTCTAACTCCAGCTTCATACCTTTCAAAAAGAATTAACCATTCACAAAATTTGAAACCCATCTCTGCATCCACAGATTGTTTCAAATTTAGTTTCTTTCCTCAAACAATAAACGACTGGAACAATCTCCCGTCAAACATTATTGATTGTACAACAGTTTCTAGTTTCCTTTATAACATCAATCATCTCTGTCAAACTTCACCACAGCATTCCCTTGCATAGTCCTCGGCCAAGCAATATTGAATAAATAAAGTAATACATAGAATTTTATTTTAAAAAAATTCAGAAATAGGGAATGTGATGAGAAATAATATTTGAAAAACTCATTAGGACATTCAGAAGAACAATGAAAAAAGCAAATAAAATAAAAATCACAATTCCTAATGCGATTCACTATGGGTGCTATCTTCTGAGGATAAGTGTAACTATATACTATCACACTGACTGGGATCCCACTACCGTTGGTTACCAAATTATTGGAATGTAATATGGGCAAATTTTTTTTCACTTCTTGAATTTCAAAAGTGTAACACTGGCATTTTAACTGAGGCTTTTAAAAATTTATACTTCTCATTGATTTTAGAGGTGTTGCATCATGCAGCGTTTCAAAAAATTTTTTACTCCACCATTTTAAATTTACTGAAAAAGCCCAAATGTGCCATTTTTGGCACATCATAATTCTGAACTATTTATAAACCATTTATTGTGCACTTTTAATTTGACAAACATGACAGAATAAAGGGGGGTAGAAATTGGAATAGCTTGGTGAAATATTAAAATGACACTGGTATATTTAGCATCACTGGTAGAGGGCGCTGGTACTTTTCAAATGTGAAGCCAGTTTATATTATCGTGAGCCTCACCAATATGAACAGAAATTTTAGACATTATATGATAAATGTTCGAAGTACATGTTGAACACACGTCCTTAGGTTTATATATGTTTCAATTAGAAAATAATTAACTGATAAACAACATTGTGATAAAATTCACGAAACCTGACTTGGATAAAGGAAGGAATGTTGCATGCAATAACTACAAGATTCTGAATTATTAGCTGGAGGAAATGCAATCATTCAAATCAATCAATCATTCAAATTCAAAAATATGACCCTCACTGCTCATCAACAAAAGTCTTGACTCATTTCCAGTACAATGCACCAAAGTGTACAGGTAGGTAATGTAGGACACACACAGAAAGCCTAAAAAAGTAGTAACTTACATTGAAATGAAATAATTAAGCTTGTGTTTTTCTATCATATGGCCCAGGAAATAATTGGTGAAAACAAGTTGTAAGCGGTGAACAGCTGCAAAATGTTTTCTACAATATAAACTATGTGGAATACACACTTTGTGTTCTTATACAGAGAATGAATACATACTAAAATAAGTAACAGATTAAATTACGAAAAAACTTGCCTAGAGGGAGGAAAAATGAATTGCACCCTGAACAATAGGAAACAATCGTAATCATGAACTAAAGCCAATAGAAAAAGACAGCATTCAAAAGGCTATTATTGGTATTCCAGCAGATGTGTAAAAATTTATTGTGATTCTGTGAAATAAAATCATGCAATCGTGCATAACTGGAAACTGATCAAAATAAGAAAACTTAGTAACTATTTCTACAATATAACTCTTTTGAGTTATGGTGCAGAATTAAAAACGGAACTGCACATTTAGTCTGCAGCTGTGAGGCTGATATCTTCAGAGAACACCAGCATGGCCCCCACATGGGGGGGGGCTGACGGGGCCCGGGAGTCAGGGGGGCCCGTGGAAAGATCTTTTTGATTTTTTTCTTTCAGGTATGTCCCATAGGAAAATAGACAGGACTCTTTAATATCAATCATATCAATTTGTACTCGTATGGACGGATATTTTGAACTACGTACCTTAGATCTCATTGAAATTCTTTTTAACTATACACATGTACAAGTAAACGAAAAAAAACCCGGAAACGAAGAAAAGAACATTGTACAAGCCCCCCCCCCCCCGGCTCTCATAGCAGTCGTTCTCCTAGGAAGGAAGAAAAGACATTGTGATGGTCATGGCTACTGAGACATCAAGGACACCAGCATTTTGTGTGACCTCAGGGCTATAGCCACTAGAATAATCCTTATCTAGTCGTCGAGTGTGTGAGGGACCTACAGGGCTACCGCACGACCCCTGCTGTTTCAGTTCATAGAAGGCCATAATGTCTCGATAGAATGAAAATTGGAGTAAACAGACGTCCTATTCCACAGTGAAATTGCCTCTGGGTGCCGATAAAGCACATGAACCCCTCCCCCAACATCCTGGAACAGGGGCCCGTAGGCTGCGCTCTTCAGCAGACCCCCCCTCTATAGTGAACTAATAGTGTGGAAAAAGACAAAAAAATGACAAGAATGGTCCAGGCCCCAGGCCTGAAGCTCCGCCAGCCCCCCACCCTCTCGTGGGCGGGTTACGATACTGAGACAGCTTTGCTGCAAGCTTTTGTATACAGTAGATCCCGCATTACTTTTTCCTCCTTGGGTCCTGCGACTCTCTGGTGCCAACTCTTATTACTGATACTCATTGAGATTTCTCGTTTAAAGCGTTTTCCCGCAAAATGTATTGTATGAAATGGCTGTAATAACGTGTGTACTGAATCACGTGATTTCACTCACGGCCCCTCTAGTAACCACCTCCCTCTCCCAGTCCGAACAAATCAAGGGGTTTTTTCCTTGCTTCTGAAAAAAAGGCTACATTCCACATCGGCCTTTTTTATTCGCTGTACTGTCTTGAGTGAGGACACATCTCCCCTCAAAATACATTTTAAACAACAATACAACAAATACATTTTAATGTTAAAATATTTCATTCATTTATTTAACGTAAAACCTCAATTATTCGACGTTTTCACTTCGACTAAAACTCGGGAACTTTTGAAAAAAGAAAAACGTAATTTATATCCATCAAATGCGCACAAAATTTTTGTATGCAGTGAAAAAGCGTTGCTGCAACAGTTCTAGCATATTGTCACAGCAAAAGACAGAAATTTTAGGGTGATTGCTGACGTATACGAAAATTGCCAGTGAGATGGCTGATGACCATTTAGAGTGGACACTTAGGTGATTTGTTTATTGCCTCTTTCTGAGAATACGCAGATGTGGAGAGTCCCGAAGAAATGGGGTTCAATTGTTTTGACGGCCATATGACCTTTCAGAATTTTTTCTCTCCCTGTGTTTTCAACGTTATCCCGAGAGGGTGAGAAAGTCTACTGTAAGCGTATGGGGGGTACAGGTCTGCCGAAAATAGGTACACATGCACAGCAAGTTCTTTCGATCATTTCCTGTAGAACTTTCTTTCGATGTGGTGCTTTGCTTGCTGACAGGGCCGTCTTAAGAGCATCATGGGCCTCCGGGCCAATTGATTTTTCTGAGGCCCAACCTAGAGAATTCTCGAAAATTTCAATTACTTCCCATTTTTGTGAGACCCCCAGGTCGTGATCGGGTGGGCCCCATGCGTTCGGACGGCACTGCTTGCTGACTGTGTCAAATTCGTTGTTCGTAATGTCGGAAAAACAAAAAACGCTCTCTCTAAAAAAATGGAAATTTTGGAAGAATTCATTCAACAAGAATTTTAAATTGATAACGAAAGTTCATCTTGCAAACAGGCCCCCCCCCCTGGCTTTTGAAAATACACTAAAAATGGTATATATATATACAAATATATATATATATATACATTGAGTACATGTGTTCTGACCCCCGTGGAAAAATTTTGCCGCGCCCCCCCCCCTGGAAAAAGTTGAAATAACAGCCCTGCTTGCAAACCAGTTGAATATGTTCGTTTCAACTTTTTGAAACGATTATAAAGTAGAGAAACAACCAAAGAGCAAGCTCCTGATTGAAAATCATCTACTGCCAAAAAAAAAAGTCCAAGATGGGGAAATTTTCGCAAGTCGAGAAGATTTTGTTGCAATTTTGTACCCAATGTCATGCCCCAAAGGTAATGTGTGTTGTGCTAAATTTTATTTCTTTAAATGACTTGAAATGTGATTTAATTTCCTCTCAAGTATGAAATGATATTTTTTAAGAACAGAATTGGAATGCAATTAAACACATAAAATTTTATAACATTTTATATGTATGGGGGGGGGGGGGATAATTTTTTAAAAAGGCTGTTATATTCACTTCGACTTATACATAAAACGTTTTGACTCGGCCTCTTGAACGTCGTATAAACGACTGTAACAGAATTGTAAAGTTGCTCAGTTAAATAGATGAAGTGAACATAAATATTTGTATTATTTCAGTTCTCACACACAATTTTTCAGGCCGGTGCTTCAACCAAGGCCAGTGAAAATAGTTTTCAGTATTATTACTTTAACTTATATCTTTAATTCACTAAATTAACTGTGGGCCTCGGCCAAACAATATTGTATAAATAAAAAATAAATAATAATAAATCAAAAATTTATTTATTCTTTTTGCACGCCTGTAGGGAATCGCCTGCCATAATGGAATCACTTCCTTTTATCAAAAAAATCATTGCATGAAATAACTTCACGTTAGAGCAGGGCGTCTCAAACTTTTTCCACACGAGGCGTCCTTTCCCACTATTCAATGCTTATCCACGAGCTCCACCGGCTCTCCAGAGCTGTTTAACAAAGAATATTTTCGAAAACCTCACACAATGACAAAGGTTGGAGGTGCACAGTTTGAGAACCCTTGCGTTATAGGAATAATCTTTGATGTTCTAAATTGAAGTTAAACGTTTGGATAGAAATTTTGTTTTGTGTAAAACACGTTTCAAACTGGTTCGTCATGTGTAGAGATTCTACAGTAGTTTCATTTGGTGTAGTACGAGTATACTTGCTTGCTTGGTGAACAACGAAACTATAGAGATATGGTGGATATCTTATCTGAGAGAAACTAAGGATAAATTTGATACTGTGCTATATATAATTGATTTTCTGTCTGTGTGTATGTTCTCTATACAAATCCACAATTTTAGATCGATCGTCGCCAAAATTTGGATATATACCAAACAGGGCCCGGATTGAACGATAGGCTACTTTAAAAGTTCGTCAGAGAAGGGCATATACCCAAAATGGACGAAAAATCGTCGGACAACAATGGTTTCTGGACCTCAACAATCACTTTCGGAATGTTTACTTTGGTTACCGTGGTTCCCTAGTAATGCGTTTTACACGTGCCTTTACAATGGCTTGTCACTTCTTTAATCCTGCCAGTATTATATATTTATTCCTTTGTAATGGTTTGTCACTTTTCCAATCCTCCCAATAAATGAAGAAAACACGGGCAGCACCGGGTATTGTAGCTAGTATTATGCATGATAAAACTGCAGTGAAATCTCGATATAACGATATTCTGCGGACGAAGAAAAATACCATAATAGAGGTATTATCGTTAATCGAGAGACTTTGACATTGAACACTAGCCATCAGGGCCGCAACTAAATGCTTGATGAGCTGAGGTAAGCACATATTTTGACATCGCCCCCTCCCCCTGTAATTTTGAAGAAGAGGCTATAAAAGGTGAATTTTGCGTACTCTTCTGGTCCTGGGCAAGAAAGATACCTGCTTGTCCCCCCCCCCAGTTGCGGCGCTGCCGACCATGGATCACGATCACCATTGGTGTATGCAAAGGGGGTCTAGGGTTCTAACCCCCCTCCCCAGAGCCGAGATTATAGGGAAAATTATTATAAAATTATTTCAGGAAAAAAGAACGTAACCCCCACCCTCGTGAAAATTGCATTACGCCTATGCCAATCACAAGTTTCTATGGGAAAACCATATCGCCTAACCAATTCGTTCTTTTAACTGGCCCATAGGGGAGCTCTATTGTATTGCGTAAAATTATATACAAATCACATAATCATATCTCGAAATGTGATAATATTTATCACACACACAATTATATTTTATTATTTAGTTTAAATATACAGTGAAACCTCGATATAATAATATTCTACGGACCAAAAAAAAAATATATTGTGGTAAAGGAATTAAAGAGGTAACATTATCCTCCCGTGTGATCAAATTTATGCTACTGTCATTTTTTCTATATCGGCATTGTTAATATCATCGGAAAATACGCTTTTATGTATTTATTCTTTACAAAAAATTGTAATTGATTAGTTTATTTATAAAATTCACTTAGATGTGTATTGTCCCTGTACAGAAGCTTACCGCATAGCGCTTTTGGGTCGTACACAGAGTGCAGCAATACAAATAACATTAGCTTTCGGTGATCATTTAGTACAAAATATTGATGTCATCAGACGTCTTCAAAACAACGAGAACAAGTGGCGAAGTTAAAATTAAATTCAAAACGATTTTGAACAAAATATAAAAAATATTGTTGTAGCGATTTCAAAATTCTCCTAAAAATATCGGGTTATAGAGGCGTTTATCATAGTAGATGATGTCGTTGTACTGAGAGTTTAACATTAAGCCAGGCAATTCCAAACAAGATTTGAAAAAAATATCATTGTAGATGTATTTATTATCGATTATCATTGTAGCGATGTTTTGCTGCATATACAAATGTCATATCATATGCAGGATTTTCTAATGGGGGGGGGGGGCATTCAACATTTTCTTCTTCCCGAAAGGGGTTTCTTTCTTTTTTTTTTATTGAAAAAATACACCATAATCTTTTCTCAAGGGAGGTGCACAAAAATTTTTTTTTTGGGGGGGGGGGGGGAGTAGGGGGCCCGCGAAAAATCATGGCCTGGGGGCCCGCCACTAGCATGTGGGGGCCATGAACACCAGTACTCAAGAGAATTGTAAGGTTACAAAATGACTCCAGTCATGAAACTGCATGCTTTTTACTGTTCACATGCGACAAATGAAATTTTAATTTTTTTCTCATTCGGAAATAGATTTCTTTGGATTTTTTTCACCACAAATATTCTTATATAAAAAATACAAAATTGTATATTTAAAAAATGTGAAATATCCCCAGTTGATCGACTACTCAGTAGAACTTCTCAAATCCACTCTCCTTGGGAGTGGGTAGAAATTGACCCAGATTTTAAAAAACATATTGTAGAGCAGGAAGCAGGGATTTTGTCCAGTTTGTCAACTCTATTTAATTTTGTGTAATTATGCTGCCAATAACTAAATCTTAGATATTTTTATGCATATGAAATAGCCCCCAAAATTAGATAAATAATACAATATAAATAAACGTATTCATAACCCTTGTGAAAAGAATTGCGAAATAGTCCTAATTCTTTTCAATGATAAAGTGCAGGTTTATAATTACAGTAAAACCCCAATTATCTGAAGACATCGGGACCGAAGAGTGTTTGGAAAAGTGAAATTATCAGAAAATCCATTTTGAAACTATGTAATTCGATAATGCAAAGGAATAGATTGAAATTCAGCAACAAATGATACCACCCCCACACCTGGCGAAACCGTGATAAGAAGTTTTTTGATAAGGTTTTCATAGCCATCATTTGATGAAAATTGTTCATTCGGGTTCAAAGGCCGTCGTCCGTTTTCAAACACCAGTGGTTGGCATCATCAGGAGAATTGATAAAACTGGATCAAAACTCAAGTTTTCCGGAGACTCAGGTTGTATTTATGTACATGAGTGGCGTGACATTCACTATTGTTTTGCGATTGGTCAGTTGATCCTATAGGTGGCAGTGAAATGAAAACATTTCTTATGCCGGGAGAACCTGATTGGCCGAGAGATGTGGAGTTCAATTATTTCATCTGATTGGCTGTTGTCGTCATTCTGTTGCTGGATCTTGAAGGTTCTCGTTCTTCTGAGAGCTGGGGTACAGGATCTTCTGTTCTATTATAGCTGTTTTTGTGCTTGTATATTTCAATAGCCTCTCTGTAGATTCGTGGGGAGAAGTGGTCAACATTAGGTATTACCTGTGTTTTGCTGAATTATACGCCGTGGTTTTCGTTAAGTGCATGCTCCGCCACCGCCAAATTTTCTGTTTGGTCCATTCTGCAGCATTGCTCATGCTCTTTTTTTTCATGGCCACAGATCTTTTTGTGGTTCCAATGTATACCAGGCCACAGGTGCACAGTATTTGGTAGATCTACGGTGTTGATAGAGGGTCACAGTGGTCTTTTGCTGATTGCAGCATTTCAGATATTTTTCTGGTCGGTTTGAAAATGGTCTTTATAAGAAGTTTTTTCATGACTTTGCCAATTCTTGCCGCCATTTCAGGGATAAAGGGCTGCACAGCTTTTCCAATTAATTGTGACTCCTCATTTTTCACTGGTGATTGCTTGATAGAGTGTAAGGCTTTTCCGATGTCATCTTTTGTGTACCCATTAGAGCGGAAAGCTAATTTTAAATGCTCAATTTCTTTACTCAGATCTTTTTCTTTACACATTCTTCTTGCCCTCTCGATCAAGGTTTTTAGTATGCCTCGTTTTTGGCGAGGATGATGATTGGAGAGCTTATGAACATATCTGTTGGTGTGAGTGGGCTTGCGATAGATGCTGTCGCCTAAGCAGTGACCCTGACGGCTGACCAGAATGTCCAAGAATGGCAGCTGTCCTTTCTCTATTTCCATAATGAACTTGATGCTTTCATGAATTCCTTTGAGATGGTCCAAGAATTGGTGAAGATTTTTTTCTCCAAATAATGAAAGTATTATCAACATAGCGAAGCCAAATTGTTGGTTGGAGAGGCGCTGTTGTTACTGCCTGCTCCTCGAATTTTTCCATAAAGAAGTTGGCAACTACTTGGACTCAAGGGACTTCCCATAGCTCCTCCAGCCATCTGTTCATAGATGATGTTGTTTCAGGTGAAGTAGGTTGTAGTAAGGCAAAGCTGAAAAGGCCTATTATATCTTTTTGGAATATTTCATCAAGTTGTGATAAGACATCCCACAGCGGCACTCTGGTGAACAATGATACAACGTAAGTAAAGAGACAAAGATCTAAGTAAAGAGACAAAGATCTAAGTAAAGAGACAAAGATCTAAGTAAAGAGACAAATTGACAACAGCCTTCGAACCTGAACAAACAATTTTCATCAAGAACATTTTGTTGTCAAGAAGACACACTCCTCCCTCTCATTAATGCACACCCATAGGATTAAGATGACTGTCAGATGAAAAAAAAAATGGTTGGCAGCTAAATCTACTCTTATTCAACCACTTGTTTGATTGTCAATAGCTTATAATAACATAAACTGTACCCGCATCCACCCCCTGCTTACATATATAGCTCACAGGTACAGTATGTATTGTTTGGAAGTGGATTATTGTACAATAGAAGGAAGGTATCGAGTTGGGAGATATGAGGATTCAAGTTCCTACAGAAAACTGAAAATGAGTTAAATTGAAAAGTTGAAAAGGTGTTCGGTTGACAGGGTTGTTCATTTGATGTTCGGATAAACGAGGTTCTACTGTAATTCATTTTATATCATTATACATTTTGTTTTCAAGGCACATGCAGGCTTGCCAATATTTGGATGAAGGCTGTCAGTAGCAATTCATGTTGACTGGCCAGCCGGGTAAGAGGGGAGAGGTCACACAGTCGACATATCACCCCCTTCTTCAACTAACTTTTTTTTTGTGAATTACAATATTATTCCAATTTAATTTTGAATTCGGTTCCCATGAATGCTGAAAATATAGTTAAATTATTCTAAAATGAGTATTTGTCATTTTGCATGGCTTTTTCAGTCATAATGAAAAACATTCAGACATAATGAATTTCAGAGTTGTCATAATGAAAAACAACATAACTTATATTGCTTTTTAAGTATGACACTTTCGCTACTATAAAGGGGAAAGTCATGTTAATGAACATAACATTTGATTCAACTTAATTAGCAATAAGTGCAGTAATACAATCTGGCTTTAATTGAAGTTTTCTTAGTGATCAAGTTCATTCATCTGCTAAATCCAATTCATGAAATCTCAGAAAACAAAATAGGAACACATAAAACTTAAGTTGATTAAAAGTTGATCAAGATCCAGTTGATTTACAGTTTTATGTTATTAAATCCATCACGTACACGCACATTCCCGCATGTACCGATTTGTTGGGAGGTTCCGCGGGGGGGGGGGGGGGGGGTGCATGTGTGGTGTAGCAGTAGTAGGTAGGGCCTCCAACAAATGGCTCGGGGATCCATGATGTTCTTAAGTCAGCCACCTCGTCGGGCAATTTGCCTGTTGTGGCGTTGTATTTGTATTTGTGTATGAAAAAAATAGAATAAGTGAGGAATATGTACAAATTTTGAGTTGAATGGAAAAATCCAAGTTTACCAGCATTAATAAAGCTCTTTATAGGAAGCACTTTTACAGGTCTGCAATTCAAATTCACTGAACGTTTTCTGACATGTTTCCATATTCAGTTTTTCTATTAACACACTTTTAATGGGACAAACTCTTTTTGGTGTCAGGAGAGGTTCTAGAAGTATCTTTTATTGCCTTTGCCTCTTCAACACTGTTGATTCCCCATAACATGATGTCCTTGGACAACATCTCCTCACAGTGCCCTACTGGTTGCTCTCGAGGGATTTGCTGAGCTCCCTTTCAATGTGAAAAGAATGTTAAGTTATGGTGATGTAGGAAAAAGGTAGGAAATGACCTACAAAGCATCCCAAGGTATCAGTAAATCAGAGGGACTTGCATACCTCCTCCTCTGTGATCTTGTACATTGGCTGGAGAAGCAACTTGCTGTGTGGGTGGAGGATAAAAAAGAAGTCAGACCAACATATTTATTACCCCCCAACCTGTTTCCTCAGCACATCAGAGAGACTTGGAACCTTGAACAGTGGCTGTAGTTGCATCTTGGTGCATGGGTGGGGGAAAAAGTAAAAGCGTGGTGCATGGATATACTACTGGGTGTGCATTTGTATTACTGGTCTGCTGATCGCTATGGCAACATTTATTTATTTTCTTAGAGAATAACGGAATTGAAATTGAAAAAAAAACAAAGTTGTATTTAGCCAACCACTACTGGGAAGTATGCAGGTGTCAAGTTGCACCTTAAAAAGTCCTGAAAAGGCTGCAGATTTTCCCCCACTCACAATATATTGATATATCCTACATTTTATTCTGTTAGAATTATATTACAGAATCATTGCATTTTAAATAGTTAAAACTTTAACGACAATTTTTTGCCACACTTTTTCACAATCATTTTCTTTATTCACTCAAGATTCGGCCCCACTCATACAGTAGTGCCTACCTGTGCAGCAGATAGCCCTTAAGCTGCCCCTGTTGACAAGGAGTGAATGAGTATGGTATTGAAACCATAAAACCTGAAATTTTCTTCTGTAAATTAGGTAGTGTTGATATGCTCAAGAGGTGCTACTACTTATGTTGAAAATCGGATGAATATAAACAATTGGTTCAGAAATAAACAAATTAAGAAAAAAAAAATATTGCAAACTGGGAGAACAAAAGAATCAACATGATGTTTGGCGATTTAACACTCTTTATTTGAAGAAATAGCCAAATTAGTATTCATGATTTGGCGGGCTTGCTATTTTACTCACAGAGTGAAAATTTTTTTCACGAAACATCTGGATTTGACGCAATGACAATGGACCACAGTAATTTCTGCTGCTTGCAGTGGTGACTTTTTTCTTTCCTTTTTCTGAAAATGGAAAATGACTCGCATTTGCACTTTAAAGTTGAAAGAACATTATAAACCAGTGTTTCCCAAAGTGGGTGATGGGACTCTTCAGGGGGATGATACCAGCTTCACACATGATAGGGGGATATGAGTGGACATAAGAAGGCGATGGGAGGACTAGACGAAAAAAATAAGTTTTCAAAAACTCACTTTTTCCAAGGGAGCCTTCATAAATATCTGTGCCTATGGGCAAAAAAACCCCCCCAAAAAACAAAGAACATTGCATACAGTAGCTGCACTTGTTTCATCTGTTAAAGAAACAGAGCTAAAGTGTTTTTCCCCCTTTGAATATGTGCTATACATTCCAGATGTAACTGTAATTGACCAATAAAGCCTACTGTCCCAGATTTCAAAATTATCTGGGGATAAGAGGTCCAGCATCCCCATGGGACTGGTTTTGCTAATGACTAAGTCATTATTGGAGCCATGCCCCCCCCCCCCCTCACAAAGATGGGTTGGTTCTGGTTTCAGCGCCAGAGATGATTCTCTTTCTTTTTCACGTTATAAATTCACTACAGCAGTGGACTGTCAAAGAGCCTAGCCTTGGGACCCTGCAGCAGGATGTGTGGGGAGGGAGCACAATGATTTTAGCATCACTGATCATTTACCTACAGCTATGTTTTTTTTGTATGTTGTTTTTTTATACATAATGACATTTGTCGTCATCACTGTATGCAATGGTCGTCAAACTCTTGTCATTCATATTTCCCTTTACCCTAGGCTCCTAGTAATGGTTATTATCTGCAGCTTTCAGGAAAAGCATAGTAGATATTGTGCATTTATAAAAGAAGCGCTTATGCACAGAGGCAAACATCAATGGTCAACAGCTTGTAGCGACACTCCTGATAAAGGTAGGTGATGTCCCTAGGAGCCACGAAGCTCACTTTGAGGAACACTGCCATAATGGAAACATTTTTTAATGAAATCGTGCACGTTTGTGAATTACTCAAACCCAAGGAAGTGCCAAATATGAATAACAGACGAGTAATATTGAAATTTTGTGCTAAAAAGTCTCCTATTGAAAGAGGTTTTGACACAACAGATGGTTCAAACATAGATAAATTTAAGCCACCTCATTGTGCAATTTGCCTGTTGTGGCCTTTGTGTTTGTATTTGTAATTTCGATGGTGTCTGAAAAGAAATGAAATTAATGCAGAAGATGTTTGTTGAAATCACACCATAAGCACAATGTTTTTTACTTTTTTTCAAATTTTTGATGTTAACTAAATCCTTTCATATTGACAAACTTTCATGACTTGAGTAAGATAATTGGGTGGTACTATCTCTTCATGCTTATCAAGAACATATCAGCACTGATTACAACAATATAAGGACAAAAGTGAAATTTTGGTAATATCTCCGAAAATAAGCATCGTTTCTCCTCCTAATATTCTGAGGAATACATGGACAGGGGATACACTTTCCTTCAGCATCAGATGATCACAATTTCTTCTCGCGATGACGTCGGTTTAGTAAAAAAATTTATTTCTTGAATTGAAAATTTTTTACGGTGACTTATTTAAGTAGTGTTTTTTCTTGAAAGAAAATGATGCATGTTCAAGGATGGATTCCACCCAATTTGAAATCGTCAGATTATTAAGTATCATAGTATAATAATAGTATTACTCAATGATATAACAATATTATCAATCATATCTCTCTCAAAGAGTTTTTTTATGTTTTTTGGAGTTTAATTAGTGTGGTTTCATCTGAATTTTTTTCTTTCAATGTTTGAGATGAAAGTGGAAATTTGTTGCAATCTAACAAGAGTTTTGATGTGTTCATAAAACAATGGTAATAATCAATTGAAATGATTCTTCCCCCCCCCCCCACATTGATGCTCGCCAGTTTTAATCAAGAAAGAAGTGAGAGTCCTGCACGTTTTAAATTCTGCAAAATTCCATTTTTTTAAATTTGGACCTAAATAATATTGCAGTAGTACTGGTGCTTTGAAAGATAGATGACAGATAGCCAGAGTTTGACCTAGACACAAGGATGTAATGGGCAAGAAAGGAATTTGAGCCTCTCTGACTTGCATCCAAATATTTTCGTTATCTCATGAATAATATGAATAATGCCTGGATAATGTGTTGGATAGGAAATTAATAAAATAAAATAGACTTTTTTTTTTTTTTTTTTTGTTCATTATCTTGTTACATTGCTTCCCAAAAAACTATTTTTTTCTGTGGAACCATTCACACCCGAAATATCATGACAGAAAATAAAGCAATATAATAAGAAAATGTTTGCGTCAAATTCCTTTTAGAATATACTTAAAATAACAATGAATGTCTCACGAGCAGCTCGATTGATAATTTCCAAAAACTAATTTATTTTAACGATTGAATTTTGATTTTTTTCTCAAAAACTTTATTGCTGAACATTGAGTTCAAGTCATTTATTAGTGCTACTGCTAATCAAAATGAATTACTATGTATGACAGTTCATTAAATAACCAATTTTGCTTATACGAGAAAAGTAGGCAGTGGCCAGATTGCCCATGCAAAAGTTTGCCTTTATCATTGGTTCCTTCTTTGATTTGCCAGGGGAATGGATTATTACTATTCTTAGTTATAAATGTATTTAATTGCACACACACAAGATTAGTAAAAATCCAATCGACAATTGAATCAACAGTCTAAAGACAAAAATGAAATAATCTTTTGGCAGTATTCTAATGATTAAGAAGAAAAAACGACAAACAAAAAAAAAATAGCTTGGACTCGTGTCCATCAGAGTCGATCTCTGATAAGGTGAAAAAGTCATAAAGCAGCAGATTGACAGGTAAATTTAGTTGCCAACCCATGTTTCAGAGAGTGTGAACACTATTGCGTATCTAGTGTGTTACAACACCACTAATTCTAATAGGACATTACCTAATAATAAATTCACCAAATCTCAACTCATCTCAACACCTTACTCTGTATGTGTACTCCATGCAGGGTTGATAGAACAACAGTTTTTTTTTTGAAAAAACCAAAAAACCAGGTTTTTTTGTTTTAAATAGTATTAACATTAAAAAAATAAAATTTCAGAAAAATCATTCAAACTTCTAATTAATTAAAATAAAATGTTTATTAATATAATTAACACTATTCCCATATTTAATTAATCAATAAATATTTCTTATATTTTAACAAAAACCAACTTTTGCAATTTAGTTATTTTTTGGTTAACTCAATGGATTACTTCGTTTAAAAAAAAATTATTTTAATGTTATTATTAATCATATAATATAAAGATGATTTCTCCAGTTACTTTCAGTATGCTTAATTAGGAAGCTATTTTGCAAAAACTATAATAAAAATTAGATGAATATAATGTATTTAATGAAGCATAAATAATGCAGATTAATTAGCGATGATTTACGATATACTGGGTGATTATAACTAAGGTTCTGATTTCAAAACACTAAAAAAAGAACGATTGTCAGAATGACTTGAAAATTGATATGAAAATATTCCTGAAGAATACAATTTTATTAAGTAAAGGGGGAAAAAAAAGACTTTTAATGACATCATCTAACACATGGGAAATTTGCTTGCAGAATGGAAACAATAGCCAGTCATGGCAAAATGATAACTTAATTATAGCATTACACGATTTCATAGTTCATGGAAACATCACAAAAAGAGAGTGAGTGAAGTAATTGAACAAATAACTACAACTTACTCAAGAAATGTTAAATATGTTGTCCACCGTGTTCTGGCTATGAGGTGAAAGCACAAAAATTCTTGTTTAACAACAGATCAGAATATGCCATGGTCACCGGGACGCCGGAAGTCAAAAATGATTGGTGTTGCTCAAAGTTTATGGGACATTACACAGTACGGAGGGTCATAACATATTTCCTATTGACCATACGTCCCTTTTTGAACTAGAGAGACCCGTTTATTTTCCTCAATCTTTATTTGATTTCAGCAGTAACGGGTAATTTAACCTACTTTTGTGGAAAAAGATTTTCGCCTCAGTAAAATATGGTAAATCTATGGATGTCTGCCTCAAGATGATCAAAAATTTTGAGTATTTTTTCAATAAATTAAAATATCGACAGAAGTTGCATATAGCATTTATATGCATTTTCTTTCTATTTCGGTTTGTTTTAAATTCTTTTTAAAGGTTAACGATTCAAATTTTTTCTGGGAGAGATACCCCAGTCTCTCCCACAAAATTTGGTTCTGCGTACGTCCCTGAGCCTGTGTATAATATATGTAGGTCTATTAATGTTATACACACGCTCAAATACATGAGTGTATACATATACATGAGCAGGGCTTGACAAATCAAAAAAAAAAATTACGTGCCAACAAAATATTATAGGCGCCAAGATTTTTTCCCCCACAAAATCCGTCCAAAAATGTGTATTCTGACTTGTCCAGGACCCATTTCATGCTGGCAGACAAGTTGATGCAATTTCCGATAAATCTGTACTGTCCTCAGACTTCAATAAATTAACAGTTATCATACATAAAAATATTAGGCGTCAAAGACAATTTCTTAGTCGCCATGATGACCTAGTGCCTGGGATTTCTCAAGCCCTGTATTTTTCCATCAGATTATTTTGAACAGAAATTTTTTGACAAAGAATTTTGGAATTTTTTGCACCTAATTTTATAAATTACTATTATGCAAGAAGACACTCTCTGAAATAAAAAAAGCGTGTTTTTTTCTCTCCAAAAAGCTTAACGACGTCTTATCCATCGCTTAGAAATAAAATTTAAGTTGACTGAATTTAGTACTGATAAAAGGATACAAAAATTCATGATAATAAAATAATAAGAAATAAAAAAAAATAATAGATAATAATAATAAATAACTGAATTGATAACATTTGAGAAATACCATGAGGGAACATCGGCAGGCCACGACAAAAAGCTTCGAGGACCAAATCTGGCTATGCGTTGAAAACCCCAGGATTACAGGGAGTCTTGGCTATACGTAATACGGAAGGCTTTAGCCAGGGGTCTTCAACGCATGGCCAGATTTGGCCCTCAAAGCTTTTTGTCGTGACCCGCCGATGATTTTCAGAAAATGGTTGTCATTGGAAAACATTGAAAAACGATTGATTCTAGAATTGAAAGAAACAATTTCGGAATTAATTAAAAATAATAATTTCTGATAGAAATCATTTCACAATCAACAAAAGTATAATTGCATAGTTATTGAAAAAGAAATAATTTCAAGATTTTTGAGAAGGAAAATAATTTTTAAATTACCACAATAAATAATTAAAGAATAATTTAAATTGTTTTCAGATTAAAATTAATCTCATAATGAATTAATTTAATCAGCAATTAATCATTCCCTTTCATACGGCAATGTATATACGGGACAACCAGCGACTTTCAGCACCTCCAATGTTTTCTTCATGCCGACGCCTCTGGCTGATATATAGGTAATAACATGCTAGTCTATTATTCTACCACTTCCCCCCCCAAAATAAATTTCTGGCTACGGTGCTGACTTCAATAATATAATACCTTTTCTAATCACCAAATTTCTCCCTCCTCGATTGTTACCCTACAACTTACGTTATTCTAAGGAACAATTTTTTTTCTTGGCACTCTTTTACCTCCCGTGAGAAGTTTAAAAATTTTCGTATTCCGGTAAATCCATCTCCTGTTATAATCCACCCCCGGATAATTGAAGTTCTATTGAATTTTAATTAAATTTTGTAACAAACGATACATATACAGTACATCGTAAGAACTGTGTTAATAAAAATAATGATTGTCTTAGCTATTACAGTACTGTTGTGATAGCGAATCAACTTAAATAGACAGAAGCCATAGCTCCCCAAGGCAGAGGCATATGCAGGATCAGAGCCGCAACTGGGGGAAGCAGGCGGATCTCGTGCCCAGGGTGCTGAACCAGAGGGGGTGTAAATTTTATTCTGAAACCTCTCCTTTAACATTACAAGGGGGCGCCAAAATAGGCACTTGCCCCAGGTGACCAAATATCCAGTTGCGGTCCTGCACAGGACCGACTTTCAAAGGGGGGCATAAGGAATTTTTTTAAAGAAAAATTTTGATTTACCAACCCTCAAAAAACATTTAAATTAACTTAAAGAGGTTTAAATAGCATATTTGAATATCTGGCCAGCGTGGAGGATTACGCTTACAAAACCCTCTAAAAAAAGAAATATGAACTCTGTCAAATAGCAGCATATAAAAAGTATTTCTTTCGATATTTTAATTACGATAATATGTTCAATTTTTCCAAATTTTTTTATCAGCTTGGGGGAAGCCCCTTCACCAACCCAATTCCTTCATATGCATCTGCCCCAGAGCAATGTGATGTACAATCTGGTTACCTCTGGTATTGCACAAATTTGACTATACATTGTTAAAAAGAAAATATGGTTAGCTTGCAGACGATAGCTAACACTAAGTTAGTCATAAAAAAAAGGAAAGTTCTGATAAAACTTGTTTATATAAAAGTGAACTTACATGAGGTGTGACCCGCTTCTTGATAAAAGGTGATATGAAATTTCTTTGAGGAAAAAAATTGTAACTTTTTCTTTCAGCTCTGTGCGAGAATGTTTCATATTACAAATAATGCATGCTACTGGACAGGGAAAGTCCAAACAAAATAAAGGAACATGTTTTCAACAATAGCAGCAATGAAGGTTTTTTTTTTTGCTATACAGTCACCAAATATTTCCAAGAAAATAAGCAGGATATATGAGCAACAGTCACCAATCCTGTACTGATCAGCGGCACTCTTTTTACTTTGTAAAAAATGGCATTACAATACAATTACTGAGTTCAAATATTCCATGATGCCGACCTAGGGGCGAGTGTGTCACCTGCTGTGCAAGAAAGACACTTGTCACCAATTGGGGTTTGGGTGTATGCTTTTGTGTGCATGGATAGCCGTCGGCAAAAGACAATCACGGACAGCAGCTGCAAGGCCGTGGCGAGAGGGGAACTGGGAGGTCCGGTATCGCCCCCAACATATTAGAAAAAGGCGAAGAAAACAATCAATTGTTCTGTCACTTCAAACCTCCTCCGAAAGAATTTCTGTCAATAGCTCTGATAAGCTCCTTCGAATTGAATACATTTGTTCAGAAAATTTGTTCACTTGTTTAAGAAATTAAAATGTAAGGCTTCACACAGGATAGTAATTTTTTAAACCTATAAAATTTTATGATTAAAGTAAAATAGGAAAGCAAAAATGTTAAAATAGGCACCAAGAAAAAATTATTTATAAATAAAGGAAAAAAATGAAAACCTAAAATCAAGGATTTAGAAACTGACAAGAAAAACTAAATATCACTCTTATGCCACATACTATCAAGTGCCGTAGCCAGAAATGCCTTTCATGAGGGGACGACCATAGAATCAGAATAGAATTAACTGTCATCCTGTACATATCAGTCATTTTCTTATATTGCAGGGAAAGGTGGATCCCAAGTCCCCACCGGGTTCTCTCTCCAGGGATCCAGTTTTTCCGCGATCCCGCACGTAGAATTCAACCGGAAATTTCCCTGGAATCTGAACTCATTTCCCAGGATCCCGGAAGTAGAATAAGGTTGAAGAACATCACATTTCCGTACTGAATTTGACATGTCTAAGAAATTTTCATCACTATAGAAGCATGCATTTTATAAACTGTAACCATTCGCGTATGCAAAGGGAGGGGGACCCCCCCCCCTGCGAGCCAAGATTATAGTGTTATTTTGCAGGGAAAAAAATAAACCCCCCTCAGAAGGAAAAAAATCTGAACCCCCCCCCCTCGAGAAAATTCTACTACAATTAATAGTATTAATAGATTAATTATTAAAATAATGAAATACACACCGTATATTTAACCCTTTAAGCAGAATTAACAAAATATCTCGTCAATCTCTCGCCTCTAATTTTAGCCTTTACAAGACCAGACATTTTGTAAAGTTGATCTCTCTCAAAAACTTCTCAATTTACATTATTATTTGTTAGGTTCATCTAATTTTTTTAAACTCCCAAAAGTGTTTTTATAACTCCAAAAATAACTTTAAAAAAATCCATTAATGTCTGCTTAAGAGTGGGGATTAAACACCCCCTCCCCCACTCGAATTGACATTTGGAGGGGGCAGAAAAGGAGCGCAAGGAATTTCTTCCAGAAAAATTCAGAGTTACTAACTTTCAAAAAGCATTTAAATTAAACAAAAAAAAAATTAAGAATTTTCCTGTGTCCCCAGGTTGGAGCCTCCCAACCTGACCCTCGTAGAGGCCATGGTTTCGTTATTTGAACAGTGCAAATTTGTGATTACTTCATAATTCATTAATTTCATAATTTATCTATCTATGAGACAAAAAGAATTGAACAAGAACGGCAATAAAAGGTCCATGCTATATACAGCTGGGTTGGACTTGAAATTATCAAGGACGAGTTGAAAAATTTGCCACACCATAGCTTCTAGTCTAAATTTTTGGTAAGTATTTATATGCTCCCCACATCCTGAAGCAGGGGCCCTCTTAAACTGAAATATTTGGCGGGCCCCCATAGTGAATTTATAGCATGGAAACAAAAAACAATGTTAATTATCTTGGGCCCCAGGACTGGATGTGACTGTATAGGACGCTTGTGGGGGGGGGGGGCAGGATTATTGGTGTTGCTGTACTGTAGAAACGTGTTTTTTTTCATGTGGAAAATATACTGTATATCATTTTAGAAAAAACAACCACGAACCATTGACAACAGGCATCCCTCATTGTTTGCTTATATCAGCAGCCTTTTGCACTGAGTAAAAAAGACTGATGGATTCAATTATTGCTAATTGCATGTGCTCAGGGAAAACAGCCTGGAAAACCATCTAGAGCAGTGGTTCTCAACCGGGGGCCATATGGCCCCAGGTGGGCCCTAGGATATTCCAGGGGGGCCACGGATGAAAATCTCGCAAAAGGGGAGCCACAGCTACTGATACGGGGGCCACGAAGAAGTTTATGAAATTAAATTTTTTTAGTCACTGATTAAAAAAATTTAATTGCAAACAAAATGCATAGAATAGCATATATATAGAATATCTTTTTCGCAAATTTTCCCCTATTCAAGTAACATTAACATGAGGAAGGAAATAAAAAAAAAAAATTGTTCATGTAATCTCGGTGGTTTTACGACTTGGGAGTGACAGTAGACCCTGACACAAACTATAGAAGAGGTTTAAGCAAAATGGAATAACTGTAAAGACAGAAAATTATGTGTTCGAAGACTTTTCATTCAAAGAGGGCTGCCATAAAGACAAAGCAAACAAAGATTTGTTGACCATTCATTGACATTCTTTTGAGTGCTGATAGTAAATGCAATCCAATAAGTCGATGAGTGAAAAATGAAAGCTTGTAAAAAAACCCATCGTTTTCATGCAATTACAGACGGATAGCCATCTAGTTTAACGCAAAGCTATCTACAGCAGTGGTCTGATGGGGAATATATTTATAAAAATCGAATAACGAATGATTGCTCTGGGGTATTTTTTTATGAATTTTGAGGGGGAAGGCAATTCATTGCCTTTACTGAAAACAAATAAAGTCGAATTCAGTTACAACAAACTCCAAGAGACCAAATCATACATGAGAAAATATACCCGCGAAATTTAATTTTTAAAAACTACATTGCTGTATAACTCAAGAAACTGTAATTGCATGAAATAACTGTTGTTTCAATCGCAAGTGTTCATATGTCATTTGCTGATTGGTGTCTATATGCAATCCAAGAAGATAACGTATTGGGACTTCATCTAAGATAGACACTACACCTTTAAAGTTTTTTAATCGATACTGCAATGCTTCCTATTAATTAACTGACCTACTACTTAAGCCTGCTGCTGGCCTACTACTGGCCTTTGAAGACCAACAAAACCCGCTTCCCATCTCATTGAGATATCGAAGCATTCCCGGAGGATGGGTATGTCTGGAAATTTTATTAGATATCTTCAGGATAATAAATAAAAATATTACATCTGGATTGCACATATAAATTCACACATAATCAATGTTCGTCAATGGACGGAGCATAATATACGGACAAAAAAAAAATCAACTATAAAATCTACATCATAATCTTCCGAAAGTTCTTGATTCCATCCGAAGATGAACACTAGCGTCCATGCGCTCTAAACAGCGTCCCTTGACACTGTGGTCATAGCCTTGTTGAGGTATAATATATATATAATCTCAATTTTTACAAGTTCATCAGACATTCATCAGTACGGAATGTCGATAGGCGCCTACTACTGGCCTGCAACACACATCTCAAATAATTTCAATGCAATTTTCCTATCCTGCAAGAACAATGTTGTGGACATTATAAAAAAAATTCTTAAAGGGCATATGATCACATTTAAAGCAATTTAAATCCGTTTATTTGAGACTCACTGCGTCTGCTGATTTCTCAGAAAAGTGCAATAAATTCTCACGTAAGTCTTCACTTTGAAATGTCCGTAACCGGCTGGATTCATCTCTTTGTATCTGTCAACCTAAAATTTATGGTTTTTAGTGTTGCTTAATATGCATGCAAAACCAATTCAGTGACGCATTTTCACAATCTGCAAAAACTGCGTGGATTTGATAGTTTGAAATGATGTCTAAATGCCAAAGATTTGGAGTTCCAATAAAAATGAAAATGTGTCAAATAATTGAAATTGTGCTTCGTATAAATGAAATATTTTAATATTGAAAGCTATATATATATATATATATATACACACACACATTAATCGTGACCGTAGTCAAACGTCTCATAAATGGGAAATTTTGTCATAAAACTGAGCGTGAGGCGCGAATCCCCTCCCTTGCTCACAAGTGGAATTTCGAGACATTTACGCACAACCGAGCCCCTCTTGGTCATTTTTCTTTTTTTCTCTCCACCCTTTCTTCCTTTTGTTTCCTTCCTAACTTTAAAAAAGTAAAAAGGACATAATCATTATAAAAAGGACTGTTTTCAGATCAAATTGCCGAAGTTCAATTACTTAAGTGCAAAAATGTCAGATTTTTTTGGGGGGAAATACAGTCAAACCACATTATAATGAACTCCAAGAGAACGGAGAAATCACTTCGTAATAACGATATTTCGTTACAAAGGAATTCCAGATTTTTATATTGTTCCTATGTAAACTTACCCGGGGATTAGAAAAGTTTTCGTTAAAACGATATTTTTTTTCCCCGTTATAACGGTATTCATTAAAACGAGAGTCGACTTTATTTCGTCCCAAGCTATTTTTTTATATTATTGTATATGCAGGCTGCATGGGTAACAGGGCGTATGACACTTTACTGACGGGCCGTTAGTCTTAGAGACATACCCAACGAGAAAAAGTATCCAAATCACATGTCCAACTCAGATATGTCATTCATGTTGTAAGGGGTTGTATAGTTATAAAGTAAAAAAAAACTTTTTATACCGTCCCCGTGTGCCAAAGAACCCAATTAAGACGTTGTTGCTATGTCTTTCCCAATACCAACTAAAATAATTTCACGTTTCTAAGTGCAATGTTCACTGAGATATGCGAATTCGAAAAACTGAGGAAATTTGGGAAAAAACAGAAACGCATAAAATGGTTTCCCCATATTTAATGCTGTTTTTTTTCTTCCAACTTTCTTCGAATATATCAGTGAATATTGCACTTAGAAACGTTGAATTTTTTTGTTGGAGACCGGGAAACAACTTTCACATTGGGTTTTGGACACAGGGTGTCCGCATAAAGAGTTAACATTTTTATTTTAATAACCATGTAACCCCTGGCAACATGAATCAAATATCTGAGTACTACACATTATTTGGGTACTTTTTATAACTGGAAGTATGCTTCTAGGACCAATGGTTTGCCAGTAAAATGTCATATGCCCCATTACCTATGTGCCCTGTATATTAAATATAGTACGGACTGTTATGTGATATATTGTACTGTGTTTAAACCAACTAGCACGTTGCTTCGTTCGCCTGCGAGAGAGCGGTCACATTATGAACCGAAAAGCCACTTGAAGGTAGCTTGTCATCCAATAAAATATCAGATTTTCACCGTATCGAAATTGAAGTCAACAAACTGATAATTTTCGTATTTGAAAATCTGATTATTTATATTTTCCGATGGGCTTGAAATCCTGATAATGAATCATTATTATGTTCACACGAACAGTTTTGTCACTGCGTACATGATTTCTCTGGAATGAATGGTTCAAATAAATATTAAAAAGTTTCACACGTATTTTAGTTCATTTTCTTAAATTCATAGTAGGGCTACAACATGAACCTATATCCTTGATACATGTATTATTGTTGAAAACGATGTGAAAGGTTGAACTTTTCAATTGTGATTCATTTGTGTGACTACTCCCTCATTACTACTTTTATCCACATGAAAACTAATTTGGAAATAATACAAATTTCATCCAGTACAGTAACTTGATGACATTATGCCGTCTTCAAGCGCAGAGTTGCATTGTTACATTGATTGAAAATAATTTTTTCAATTTTTTACTGTATTCTATTATGTTTGTTCTGCTTTTTTAATAATTTTCATAAATTAAAAATTAATCAAATTAAATTCAAACATATTTATACTTCAGACAATTTTTGAATAACTACCTTCTAATGGGAAAACAGGGAGGGGGGAGAAGGAAGGGGGAGTAGAAAATTATTCATGTTCGCAAGGGGGGCCACAGGAATGAGAAATGGGTGAAAGGGGGGCCATGGACAAAAAAAGGTTGAGAACCACTGATCTAGAGTGCCTAGTGCCCGCGGGGGCTTCACACTGGACACCGCGGTATTTCTTTTCCTACAATTTCAACAACAGGATGCAAATCCCTGGGGGGAAAGATGAATACAAGAAATATCGGGAAGTAGATGACAATGGCATTCGGTTACGGATGCCTTTTTAGCCAAATACTGTTTTGTCATCCCCAGGGCTAATGAGCTAGTGCTAGACATGTTTAGATATGCAAGGTTTTCATCAATTGATAGGTTCCAGGGGAGGAGCAAAGCCTCCTAGAAGTATCTAGGAGGCTTTGGGAAGAGGGGGAGAATGGTAGCTGTTGGTAGTGCGTAAAAGAGGCGAAAAAATCACTGAAATTAATAGCGATTTAAAATTTCTTTTTTTTCACGCAAACATAGAAAAGCGCTTTCAGTGTAATATATGAGCTATTTTTAAATGATCTGGTAGAGCCCGGAAATTTAGGCACTAAAAATTGTCGAAATAGGCAAGGAAAAAATTCACTAAAATGCCTAAAATAGGCACATTTATAATTTTTTGGAAAGAAGAAAAATTATTATAAAAACCAATATATTAAGGATCCAAAAACTAGCTGAAAAATTGGTTGCACTTAATCCGTCCATTGTTTTAATTATAGTTTGTAATAACTGCATTATTATCTAAATTAAATTGATTTCAAGCCCAAAATAAAACGTTAGTAGATCCTCAGGATTAGGGTAATTCCAGAACCCACATTACTAGATGTGGAGCTGGTAGAGAAAATAATCTGTGGGGCTCCTTCGAGTTGTGAATAATTCTCATTTATTTGCTTAATTATTGGGAATAATCATTATCACCTTTACAGTTGAAACATTGCTATCGTATTTTTTTTTCAAAAATAGAACTACTTTTTTTTAAATATTACCACCACTATACGCCTATACAGGCATAGGCGTACGCAGTATTTTTTGGGGGGGGGGTTCAGATTTTTTTTTCTTTCTGTGTGGGGGGGGGGGGGTTAGTTTTTCCTGAAAAATAACACTATAATCTGGGCTGGGGTTTTTCCCCTGCGTGTGGTGCGTTTGCTGACTGATTGAGGGGGCATCTCCTTAATTCTCTTCCTGGATTGTGCTGAACTTTTTTTTGGATATGCCGAACGCTACTGAAGAAACAGGTATGTCTTCTGAATTAGAACTTTCGCGTGTTTCTTTTCGCGCGCCTTCGATTTGGAAATCCGATGTCGATCTTTGGCTTCTTCAGATTGAATCGAACTTTAAAATTGCCGGAATTAGTGATCCTAAAACGCAATTTCACTGTGTTGTGACCGCTCTCGATGTTGAAGTGTTATCATATGTTAGTGATTTGATCATAGCTCCTGTTACAGACGATTCTTACAACCAGTTAAAAACACGCATTTGTCAACAGTTTTCACTGTAGGAAACTTCACGCTTACGAGTTCTACTCCAAGAGCTCACTCTTGGGGATAAGCGACCTTCTCAGTTGTTGCATGAGATGCATACATTAGCTGGCAAGAAAATTTCAGATGAGGTGCTTAAAACCCTTTGGTTACAACGTTTGCCTATCCATACACAGCAGATACTTTCTGTTAGTAAGGATACATTGCCGGATTTAGCAGAAATGGCAGATAAAATTACCGAAGTCACTGGGCACACACCGACTATTTCTGAGGTCAGCCGTAATGAATAATCAGCTTGCAATCACTTCAAAGTCAAATTTCGACTTTGACCGTTGCTGTTGACCGCTTATCCCGCTATAGAGAGAAAAATTTTAACAAAAAGGGAAGAGTTCGTTCAAATTCTCGGTCTAGAGAGAGGTCTAGTGGTGATGGTACACTCAAACGTAAACCTTATTGTTGGTACCATTTCAAATTCGGTCAAAAAGCATCAAAATGCATTAAACCCTGTGATTGGTCGGAAAACTAACTGGCAAATCTGTTTTGGCGCCAGCAGGTGAAGGCCGGCGTTTAGTTCGCCTTTTTGTTCATGATCGAAAATCCGGTACTGATTTTTTAGTGGACACAGGCGCTAGCATTTCGGTTTTCCCACGAGATACACAGGTACATAAAGCAGCAGATACAAACTTTTCGCTATACGCAGCTAATGATACTAAAATTTCTACGTATGGTTGCAAATCTTTATCAGTAGATTTAGGGTTACGCAGACTATTTAGATGGTCCGTCGTTATAGCTGATGTTAATCGCCCGATATTAGGTGCTGATTTCTTAGAACATTATGGTCTATTAGTTGACGTAAAAAAGTCTCGTTTGATTGACAGTTTGACTTCACTTTCAATCAAATGTAGCAATGCCAGTTGCCCTACATTAGGCTTAAAGACCATTAGTGGAGATTCGCCCTACTTGAAAATTTTATCTAAATTTCCTAATCTAACGAATCCTTCTATACAAATACAAATACAAATACAAATACAACGCCACAACAGGCAAATTGCCCAACGAGGTGGCTGACTTAAGAACATCATGGATCCCCGAGCCATTTTTTGGAGGCCCCACCTACTACTGCTACACCGCACATGCACCCCCCCCCCCGCGGAACCCCCCAACGAATCGGTACATGCGGGAATGTGCGTGTACGTGTAGTGCAACCTGACGTAAAGTTTGTTTCTGTGTAATGCTTGTTATGTGTAGTGCTGTCATCTGCCCCCAGTTTTTCCAACTATGAGTGAAGTGTTATGGTTGAATGATTTACCGTTGTAGGACTGTTGCTCTCTGTGGCGAGACTTTTTAACGGGGAGATCGGCTCGCATTTGCGCCTTGAAGTTGGGAACCACAGAAAACCAACTTCCGCCGACCACCACTGTGGGGTTCGAACCCGGATCCTCGCATCACGAGTCCGGCACTATAACCACTCGACCACCACAGCGGCTTGCTTAGAGCTACTTCTAAAAAACACTGCGTTACACATTGCATTACTACTAAAGGTTCTCCTGTCTTTACCAAAGCCCACAGACTTTCTCCAGAGAAACTTGCTATTGCAAAGCGTGAAGTTCAAACGCTAATGGATCAGGGCATACTGAGACCTTCAAAAAGTCCATGGGCAAGCCCGATACACATTGTTCCTAAACGTAATGGAGAATACCGTTTATGTGGGGATTACAGAAAACTTAATTCTATAACGTGTCCAGACAGATATCCTATACCACATGTTCATGATTTCAGTTAAGGTCTGCAGGGAAAAAACATTTTTTCTAAATTGGACTTGGTTAAGGCTTATTATCAGATACCTTTAGATTCTGAGTCTGTTGAAAAAACTGCCATTATTACCCCATTCGGACTTTATGAGTACTTATATATGTGTTTTGGATTGTCTAATGCGGCACAATCATTTCAATGGTTCATAGATATTGTCTTAAGAGACTTGAACTGTTATGCATATTTAGATGACCTACTAGTTGCATCAACAACAGAAGAAGAACATCTTAGAGATCTAGAATTAGTTTTTGAACGTTTAAACAGTTTTGGTATAATTCTTAATCCTGATAAATGCATATTTGGGAAATCTGAGATAGAGTTCTTAGGATTTTTGGTTAATAGCAACGGCATTTCTCCCTTGCCAGAAAAAGTCGACATTCTTCGTAATTATCCGCAACCAAAAACGGTTGATGAACTTCGAAGATTTCTAGCAATTCTCAACTTTTACCACTGTTTTTTAAAAAACGCAGCAGCTGACCAGGCTCCCTTACACGATTTGTGCAGAGAAGAAAAAAGATAAATCTCTCATCGCCTGGTCGGGGGAAACTATGAACTAAAAAAAAAAGGAAAACTAAAAAACTCTACCTTATTACCAATGCAACACTTTTGGCTCATCCTAAACATGATGCTCATCTTTCGTTGACAGTCGAAGCATCAGATTTCGCTCTCGGAGCTGTTTTACAACAAACTTCCGATGGTGTTGTCGAACCACTCTCATTTTTTTCTCGAAAGTTAACGACAACTGAAAAGAACTATAGTACTTATAATCGCGAGTTGCTTGCGGTTTATAGTTCTTTTAAACATTTCAGACACATGTTAGAAGGCAGACCATTTACAATCTACAGTGATCATAGGCCTCTAACTTATGTTTTTCACAAAGTTAATGATAACAGCTCTCCCAGACAACGACGTCATTTAGAGTATATATCACAATTTTCTACGGACATTCGTTACATTCAGGGTGAGCGAAATGTTGTAGCGGATGCTTTTTCCAGATTATCCGAAATTAATTTACCTGACTCGATTGATTACGCAGCTATTGCTACTTCACAGAGTACAGACGCTGAATTAACAGCCCTCCGACAACCAGGTGGGGTGCTCGATATAAAACCTATCAAATTCGGTCCTCAGGGTACAGAACTTTTTTTGTGATTTATCTACTGGAATTATCCGTCCCTACGTACCAGAAAAACACTGATATCACGTGTTTACGGTCCTTCATAACCTCGCCCATCCAGGTGTTAAATCAACTGTATACCTTATTCGTCAACGATTTGTGTGGAGTTCAATACACAAGGATGTCACACGATGGACCAGGGCGTGCATCGAGTGCCAACGCTCAAAAGTGCATCGCCACACTCAATCTTCCATCGGTGCATACCCTTTGCGCCAATGCAGATTCTCACACATTAACATCGACATTGTTGGTCCTCTTCCTCCTTCTCGGGGTTTCACCTACTGCCTTACCTGTGTGGATCGATACACCAGGTGGGTAGAGGCTTTCCCGATGGAAAACCAAAAAGCCGAAACTGTTGTAGAGACATTCTACTCTGGTTGGATCAGCAGATTCGGAGTTCCGGAATCGGTTATCACCGATCAAGGGAGACAATTCGAAAGTGATTTGTTTCGCGCATTCATTCGGTTTCTTGGAACTCAGAAAACACGCACGACAGCGTATCATCCGTCCTCCAATAGCATCGTTGAAAGATTCCACCGGCAGCTCAAAGGTGCCATACGCTGCCATGCCACGGAACGTTGGACTGAAATGTTACCTACCATACTTCTGTCCATCCGAGCCAGCATCAAACCGGACATCAACACTTCTGCTGCCGAGATGGTTTACGGATCACCATTGCGCCTACCTGGTGAATTCTTCCGTAGTTCCAACCCTCAGCCAACACAGCCAGAATTTCTGCGTGCTCTACAAGATCACAAACACTTTACGTCCGATCCAAACTTCAAGGCATGGGACTCACAACGTTTTCGTTCATAAAGAACTTGCTGTTTCTTCCCATGTGTTCGTGCGGCTGGACACCGTATGAAAGCCCCTTCAACAACCATATTTGGGGCCATATGAAGTGATTGAACGATCTCCAAAAGTATATACAGTGAACATGAAAGGCAAACTAACGAAAATCTCAATAGACAGATTGAAACCAGCATTTTTGCTTGATTGCACTTTTAATGAGCAATCACCGTTCAATGAACCGAAACAGCCTTATGTAACTCAATCAGGGCGTACGGTTCGTATAAGAATTCCTTGATATTATTCTTATTTGCATATTTTTTCAAATGAATAACATTATTTTTGTTTTTTTTGCAACATTTTTTGAAAATTAGTATTATGTTTTGCAAAAAATTTTCATTTTTCAATGTTCATTTGTAATTTATTTTCTGCTCGACTATTAATTTGTGCATATGAATATTTCATTACTTTTGAAAAAAATTTTCGTACTGCGTATTTTTTGAATTTTTCGAACAATATCTTTTTTTTGCACATGTCAATGCCATATTAGTTGCCGTAACTATATTGTCAATTCGTCGTAACTATATTATCATATTTTGTACATTGTGCCATATGCCGTCCTTCAGACTCGTGGGGGAGTACTGTGGTGCTACTTGTCTTGTACAATTTTTATATTTTTATTATATTTTTTATGCCACTCACTAGCTAGGCATTATCTAGTGTGTTCTTGTATTGGAGTTCAGTCTGGCTCCAACTGTCGACCGAACATGTCCTAAAAGTCTCTCTCTCTTCTATTAAATAACTAAAAAAAGAAAGGAGTCATGACTGTATGTTTCCGAAATAACAACCAGACACATCCACCAGCATCACCATAATATGAAAAATGAAATTCATACAATGGGACTAAAAAATAGAGCTGGAATTTCAGGCACAGTTTTTATTCAGGTATATACATTATAACTAGAGGAAGCAGATTAGTGTTCGAAACGTATTACTACTTCAGTATTTGGGTTATGGCCTTGCTGTGTGTGTTCAAATTTAATTTTCTGCCAAAAATTATTTTTGATTTTGTGTGTATGGGTAAACACAGAAAACAAATTTCCATGTCGAATATTTAAGAACTTTAAAATATAACATTTTGAGATGTTATGGAAGTGAAACTTTTAACAAGCATTTATTTTTTAACAATGTTGTTAGTAAACAGCTGAGAGATTATATATATATATTAGTGTATATACATTTGTGAGACTTTTCTAACTCCGAAAAATTTTGTTTCCCAGGAACTTGGCTGTAGTTAGCTACGAAGTAATGTGAAGGTTTTCAAGGTTACCAAACAATTCTCCCAGAGCAAACAAAGGTAATTTTAATTCTTTGTATTTGACTTTGAGCAACAGTTTCCATTATTATTTTCATGTAAAATGAAATATTTCCATGCATGATTTAATGACATAAATTTTAACAATCATCATTTTCACTGATTTCATTTGTATCAACAACCCTAGTGGAACAAATACAGTCGAACCCGATTTAACACCACCATCCTACCCACAGAATTTTGACGTTGTATCAGATCATAATCATAATAGCGTTTCGGAGAGGCTGTATTACATAAATTCACATGTTTATTAAGAAATGTTGTATTTCAGTGTCTTATTTATATTGCACCATGAATAAAATAACCTATTTATACACATTCAATTTTAAGTTGAGAAAATTCATAAAAATTGTAAACTGTACAATCACTTGAATATTTCTCAATATAAAACTCAACAGAAACATACTTCCCTCTGAAATTATTGTAATTTCAGCGACACATTTTATATGTGCAAAAACAAAATAAGCAAGGGGGAAAGGTGGCATTGTTTTAAGTCCATACCATATTGGTTTCTCTCGAGAAATATCTTGCTATGAGTAATTATCTTTATAATAATTTTTTCATATACTATTGAAAGAACAACTGTTTTTGACATAATTGAATTGAGGAAATTAAGATAGACGATTTCTTAATGGCTACCTATACCACTCAAAATTTGACCAGTGCAAGTAAAAACATGTACTGTTGAAAAACTTGTCTTGGCTATATAAATGAGAGGGAGGACATTAAAAAAAAACTTTTAGAAGCTTTACTAACTGAAAAGCAATATTAATTCTTTGAAAAACGTGTTATATTTACTGATGAGCAAATTTTGTGAATGGAAATATTAAAACAATATACTTGACGACAAATAATATCATACTTTTTAACTAGTGAGACCATACAACACTGCAAAATTTCTATGTTAATTTAAATAGGGGTTCCCCGATCCACAAGAAAATATCAATTGATAATAAAATTTTATTTTTATTAAAACTAAGCTACAATTGTAATGTGCGTGTTTAAAAAAAAATTGTTATTAATAAACATATTTTAACTCTCAAAAAATTTTGTTTCCTAGGAACTTGGCTGCAGCTAGCTGCAAAGTTATGTGAAGGTTGTTATGAAGCAATTCAAGAGTGCCAAAAAAATTCATATAAAGTGAACAAAGGTAATTTTAATTCTATGGTATTTGCCTTTTATATATATATATACACTGAAGCCAAAAAAACTGGCACACCTGCCTAATATCGTGTAGGGCCCCCGCGAGCCCGCAGAAGTACCGCAACATGACGTGGCATGGACTCGACTAATGTCTGAAGTAGTGCTGGAGGTAATTGACACCATTAAATCCTGCAGGGCTGTCCATAAATCCGTGGGAGTAAGAGGGGGTGGAGATCTCTTCTGAACAGCACGTTGCAAGGCATCCCAGATATGTTCAATAATGTTCATGTCTGGGGATTTAGGTGGCCAGCGGAAGTGTCTAAAGTGAGAAGAGTGTTCCTGGAGCCACTTTGTAGCAATTCTGGACGTGTGGGGTGTCGCATTGTCCTGCTGAAATTGTCCAAGTCCGTCGAAATGCACAATGGACAGGATGTTTACGTACCTGTCACCTGTCAGTCATATCTAGGCATATCAGGGGTCTCATATCACGCCAACTGCACACGCCCCATACCATCACAGAGCCTCCATCAGCATCAACAGTCCCCTGTTGACATGTAGGGTCCATGGATTCATGAGGTTGTCTACATACCCGTACACGTCCATCAGCTCGAAGCAATTGGAACCGAGACTCATCAGACCAGGCAACGTGTTTCCAGTCCTCAACAGTCCAATGTCAGTGTTGTCTGGCCCAGGCGAGGCGTAAAGCTTTGTATCGTGCAGTCATCAAGGGTACACGAGTTGGCCTTCGGCTCCAAAAGGTGGAGCCGAAGGCCAACTCGTTTCCAACCAACTATTTCCAAAAGGTGGAGCCGAAGCCCATATCGATGATGTTTCATTGAATGGTTCACACGCTGACACTTGTTGATGGCCCAGCATTGAAATCTGCAGCAATTTACGGAAGGGTTGCACGTCTGTCACGTTTAATGATTCTCGTCAGTCGTCGTTGGTCCCGTTTTTGCATGATCTTTTTCCGGTCGCAGCGATGTCGTAGATTTAATTTTTCACCGGATTCCCGATATTCACGGTACATGCGTGAAATGGTCGTACGCGAAAATCCAAATTTCATCGCTACCTCGGAGATGCTATGTCCCATCTCTCATGCGCCGACTATAACACCATGTTCAAACTCACTTAAATCTCAATAACCTGCCATTGTAGTAGCAGTAACCGATCTAACAACTATGCCAGACACTTGTTGTGTTATATAGGCGTTGCTGATCACAGCTCCGTACTCTGATTGGTTCCCTATCTCTTTATTTGCATACGCATGCCTGTACCAGTTTTTTTTGGCTCTTCAGTGTATATAAGCAATAGTTTCCATTATTATTTTCATGCAAAATAAAATACTTCATGCATGATTAAATATTATGATTTCATTTGTATCAACAACCCCAGTGGAGAGGAAGGACATTAAAAAAACCTTACATTTTTGCTAACTGAAAAACAATATTACTTCCTGGAAAAAAATTATATTCACTGATGAACAAATTTTGCAAATGGGAATATTAAAACAATTAATATTACTTAACAAATAATATTGCACCTTTTAACTACAGTGACACCATACAATACTGCAAAATTTCTATGTTGACTTAAATGGGGACCCACAAGAGATTGCTAAGGATGTGTTTTAGAGTGAAGCTAAAATTAGGAAGAAAATAAAAAGTTAGGTGCTTGCCGATAGAGTTTTCATTTCATTAGTATGTGGCCAATATTTTAGTAGGTGGAAACAGGGCTTAAAAAATTGTAAAAAATTTTAGGTGTCAGCCAAATTTCTTGGCAGCCAAGCATATCTTTAGGAAAAATATTAAAAAAATTGAGTTTTCCAGCATTTCATGCATTTTCTAACATGAGGACGATCATTGACATAAATTTCCTAAAATTTTGTGATCATGAATAGAAATTTTTAGGTGCCAATATGAATTTTTTTACCATAACTTGGTGCCAGGGATTTTTCAAGCCCTAGGTAAACATATTTAGACATGAACACATGTATCTGAGGAGCAATGCCAGGCCTCCCTTACAAAACACAGTTGATGCATCTTGGTTCTTACTGTGGTAGTGAGTCGCCTCAATGTTAACAAAGTGCTATTGTGCACTACGCTTCCAAAATTGACCGCTGGAAAATTCACAGACAACACTTCGCCGGCATTCGTTAAACTGAAAAAACATGACAAATACTAGGTCATTCATTCTATCACTAGGTCACCCACTCACTCCCTCTATCTCTAGGTCGCTCGATCTGTCACTCGCTAGTCTGCTCACTCATCAACACTAACCAGTATTTCACTCACTCACTAACTACTGTACCATTCACTGATTCATTGTCTTTCCTTTTTCACTCACTTGCATCAAACTGTTGTCGTGAATTTTCTGGCAATGAATTTTTTGTAAGTCATTTACGAAGCCATTTTAACCTTCTTAGTGTGTTGCAATGTAGTATACACCTAAGGTGTTCGGGTCAAAAATGACCCTCAGTGTAATTTTCAATGTTATTGAATTATGGTCACATTTTATCAATGTTATTGACATAACTGTTTATTTAGCTATCATTTATGTGCCTTTTTCTGTATTTGTATATCATTTAACGTTGTCTTACAGGTAAGTTTTCGTAACCATAAGGAAGTATGTATATGCATTTAATAAACCACTCTGTACTTGTGAAATAAAAATGAAGTAATTCTTTCATCGCTGAACATCACACTGCAAACTCTCAAATACAAATACAACACCACAACAGGCAAATTGCCCAACGAGGTGGCTGACTTAAGAACATCATGGATCCCCGAGCCCTTTTTTACCCTACCTACGAGCCCTACCTACTACTGCTACACCACACATGCACCCCGCCCACAACCCCCCGCGGAACCCCCAACGAATCGGTACATGCGGGAATGTGCGTGTACGTGTATTGAAACCTGACGTGAAGTTTTTTTGTTTCTCTGTAATGCTTGTTATGTGTAGTGCTGCCATCTGCCACCAGTTTTTCAAACTATAAGTGAAGTGTTATGATTGAATGATTTTTCGTTGTAGGACTGTTGCTCTCTGTGGCGAGACGATCTCTGGGAGATCGGCTCGCATTTGCGCCTTGAAGTTGGGAACCACAGAAAACCAACTTCAGCCGACCACCACTGTGGGGTTCGAACCCGGATCCTCGCATCGCGAGTCCGTCACTATAACCACTCGACCACCACAGCGGCAAGAGACAATACAATACAATACAATGTAGGATGTATTTTATTACATATATTTACATTTGCATTAAATGGATAGAACAATATTAGCAAAAGAAAAGTTACGAAAGTGACAAAATATTTCTTACATTTGGGCGTTTGACAGTCAATGAAAGGAAGTAATAGAAAATTTGTTCATTCTTTAGTCAGTAAGTTGTTCCATTCATATACAATTGTTGCCCACTTGGATGAAATGTTTCTTAAAAATGAGCTGTCCACATTTGAAGCACTTTATAGAACTTTTTTGGTCAGTCTGTGGGCACAAGCGGCATCTTCCCCCTTTTGCTATTAATTGCTACACTTCCAGATGTTTCAGGTCGGGGTTCGTGTTGTCCTGAGTTTCGAATACTAACTACCGATTGTCAGGTAGCCCTTGCTCTTGTCAAATTTTTGCTTCAATATGTTGGGGGTAACCAAAGTCATGCCAAGTTACACAATGAAGATTCTCCTTTTATGAAATGAGTTAATTTTCCATTCTGGATTGACCTTGATGAACATTATGTATGCATTATAAACGGAAATGTCTAGGATGTTGAAGAAAACTATGATGGGCCATCTGTGTTTGTCTTCCTGCGACAGGAATAGTGAGAGGCAAGTTTATCTAAAGTGTCTACTCCTCCTTTGGTGCGGTTATAATCCAGAATAATTTGAGGTTTCTTTGTTTCTGTATCTGCTATATTTCTATCATGGTGAAGCGTACTCTGGAGTACTGCGCACTTGCCTCTTTTATGAATGTACGATACAAGAGCTGTATCCTTTATAAATAAAAATGTTGAGGTGTACTTTGGGGCCCCTTTTGCAAGCAATTGCAGAGGAATTGTTGGCTTATTATTTCTGATTGTTCCAATCATTGTCAGTTTTTTTTTCAGAAGAATTTGCCGAAGTTCACACGACATGAAAAAGTTATCGCATGTTACATTATGTCCTTTCAAGCCTTGAACAAGATCATTGACCACCCTAAGAATGTGGTTCTTGTGCAGAACCAGGCTGCTTTCAAAGGTACAGCTGTATATTCCAGACATAACTGGTAACATTGTCCCAAAATACCCAAAATTTGATGTCGTACTTGGCTGGTTTGCTGGGCATGTACTGACGGAATATGCATTTTCCTCAGAAAGCTATCAGTTGTTCACAGAGTAACATGTATTTCAGGGTTATACAGCATCGGTAAAATTTTCACCCACTTGTCTCAAAGTTCTTTTATGGCGGCAAATTTGTAAGTTTCCCCGTCTTCTTGGTCAAGTTTGCATGTCATCAAATCGAAGAACCCTCTATATCATTTTGAATTTTTCTAAGGACATAGTCACCCTCACGATATTCCGTCAGATTGTAGCATCACACAAGCTCTCTGTGGACTCGTTATGAGATTTATACACCCCAGACAGCAGCAACAACAAAACCTAGGCCCTGGAGGCATATTCACAACATTTTCTGCCTCACGCCTTCCACATGAGGCTTGTGGTTCTGATTTTCATACAGTTTTACCATATTTGCTAAGTGGAGTCGCCGTCAGACTTGTTGACCGATCAGATTTGTCACCTGTGTCATCATCGGATGATAGTTCATTTTCAGAGATGTGATCATTGATTTCTGAAACTTCGTCTGACAATTCAAGCAACAATTGCTCAATTTCTTTATCAGCAGGCCCATTATTAGCTATATCGCAGCGTCCACACTCTCGAAAGCGGGAAAATAAATGCGGAAAGCCAATATGGTAACATAAACTAGCAAATGCTGACAACAGTACAACTCTATCATCACCATCTATTGTGTCAACAGAGAAAGAAATACATACCGGAAAAGAAAGTGAGTACGAATTCGTTGTCACAGCTATAATAATTGAATAATATATTGGAAATTGCAGTTATCTTCCTATGCACTGAAAATTCTACACTAGTCAAAATTTACCCGAACGACTTGTGTAACTATTTTTACTGTAAAAAAACTACCGTTTCAAATATTCATTCATTATGAAAAAAAAAACAAAGTCACAAAATATTTTTTAAGAATTCCCAAAAATATAGTAGATCTACATGAAATAAAATTGAAAAGGGGCAAAAAAGACCCTAACACCCTAGGAAGGTTAAGTAAAACCACATTTACGCTTTTCTTGTCCTAAAAGAACATTGTTGCAGACATTAGAAAAGAAATTCTAAAAGGGCACATGACTACATTTCATGCAAATTAAATCCCAGAGATGCCATTCACGTGCTATAGCACGTCAAATACCTGAAATTTCGGAAAAGGACACAAAAATTTGGTTCACGCATCCTCCAGGATGCATCCTTTCCTAGTTCCAAGAAGAAAAAAAAAGTAAGGAAAAACTCCCCAACTTCCTTTTTTTTAATTGTTTTCAGTCCATAACGATCGCACAACCTTGATAAAGTGGCTTTATTACTTTGTATACTGTACTGTATTGATATATACAAATGGGTTGTTGAAGATATTTGGTGTTGCTTCCCTTAATCATGGGTTGTGTACAGAATTTTCAAATTTTGCAGTTTCTATTTCCATGCGGATTTCCTCCCTTCCGGTTACATACCGGAAATTACAGTACTTTCGCAGCTATCTGCCGACATTCAAAGACAGCGTATAGACAGCTCAAATTCTCCTTGTTCCTACAAAATTGCGAATGCATTTTTCGAAAAATCACAAAGGATTTGGAAAGCCTATTCAAAGTGTAAAACATTTTCCGAGATCGTTCAAAAAAAACAAAAAAAAACCATGAATCTGTAGAAACTCTACCTTGAATATCCATAGTTTTGTCATCTACACTATCTACCATTAAGTATTTGGACACCTGTGATAGAAAAGAAAAACTAACTTTATTCAAAATCAATAGTTGGTAGAGCCTCCACGAGAGGCAATTACAGCGTGAACCCTCCGGGACATACTTTCCACAAGTCCTTGTGTGACGGCTAGTGGTATTTTCTTCCACTCGGCTTGGAGAAGACATGTCAGTTCCTTCACCGATTTTGGACGGGTAGGGCACCCCTTAATTCGGCAATCCAACTCGTCCCAGAGGTTCTCGATAGGGTTCAGGTCTGGGCTCTGGGCAGGCCAGTCCATTCGATGAACCCCATTGGCACCATACCAAGCCTTGGTTAACCTCGCAGTATGACAGCTGGCATTGTCGTCCTGGAAGTAATAGGGGTCCACCCCGTAAAACTGCCACAACGTAGGAAGCATATTGTCATCCAAAATAGTGCAGTAGGCATCGGCGTTGAGCTTACCATGAATGGGGACCAAGGGTCCCAGTCCATACCAGGAGAAACACCCCCAGACCATAATTCCACCTCCGCCGAACTTGACTGTTGGCACAATGCATTCTGGCAGGAGACGTTCTCCAGGCAGACGCCAGACCCAGACCCTGCCATCCGAACGGTAGAGGGTGAACCTTGATTCGTTGCTCCAAAGAACCAGTTTCCACTGATCTACGGTCCAATTTCGATGTGCTTTGCACCACATTAACCGAGCGACACGGTTGGACTTTGTGATCAAAGGCTTATGGGCAGCAGCACGACCATGAAAACCAATCAGATGTGCTTCCTTACGGATGGTAATCATTGAAATAATACTCCCGGATGCCTGTTGAAACTCCTCGGTTGGGTGCGGTTCTTCCGAATTTCTCTGGACAGCACCCGTCGGTCTCTATCTCCCAGTTTCGTTGGTCTGCCGACTCTGGGCAAATTCCGACAATCACAGCTCACCTTCCACTTCTTAATCACATAGGCCACTGTCGATTTTGGGTACTTCAGCTCGCTAGATATGTCCCTTAAGAATCGGTCATTTTTGTGATACTCGATAATTATACTTTCTCGAAATCAGAGAGCTCCGAACTGCGCGGCATCTTGCATGCGACTAATGCTGATGTTGTTTCCTACATGATATATACTGGCGGAGGGCGTGACGTATCTCAGGACCACAGATATCGTCATTTGCATAGGTGTCCAAATACTTATTGGTAGATAGTGTACAGCTGCTATGCTGTAGTCACCGTTTCGCATCGTGAAAATCATGCGTGTGTACGCCGAATTGGCTTTTGCAGGGACACAAGTATGTGTCCCGATGTGATGCGTCTGCTGATTTCATAGAAAAGTGCAGTAAATTCTCACGCAAGTCTTCACTTTGAAACAGGGTTGGTAAAAAAACCAAAAAACTGGGTTTTTTTGGTTTAAACCAAGTTTTTTTGGTTTAAACCGGTTTTTTTGTTTTAAATAGTATTAACATTAAAAACAATGAAATTTCTGAAAAATCATTCAAACTTCCAATAATTAACAAAAATAAAATGTTTATTAATGTAATTAACACTATTCCTATGCTAATTAATCAATAAATATTTATTAAATTTTAACAAAAACCAACTTTTGCCATTTAATTATTTTTTGCTTAACTCAATGGATTACTGTGTGTTTGAAAATTCTTTTAATGTTGTTATTAATCATATAATATATAAAGGTTTTTCTCCAGTTACTTTCAGTACACTTAATTACGAAGCTATTTTGCAAAAAGTAATAAAAATTAGGTGAATATAATGCATTTAATGATGCATAAATAATGCAGATTAATTAACGATGATTTACGATATACAGGGTGGTTATAACTAAGGTTTTGATTTCAAAACACTAAAAAAAGAGAGATTGTCAGAATGACTTGAAAATTGACATGAATATTCCGGAAAAAATTCAATTTTATTTGATAAAGGGGAAAAAATACTTAAAAATGTAAAATTAATGACATCATCCAACATGTGGGAAATTTTCTCACAGAATGGAAATGATAGCCAGTCAAGGCAAAATGATACCTTAATTATAGCATTGCACGATTTCATAATTCACGGAAACATCACAAAAAAAAAATGAAGTAATTGAACAAATAACTACAACTTACTCAAAAAATGTTAAATATGTTCCACCGCGTGTTCTGGCTATGAGGTTGAAAGCACAAAAATTCTTGTTCAACAGCAGAATCGGAATATGCCATGGTCATAATGTGGATGTGCTTGCAATTCAGCTTTATTAAACCAAACGCGCCCCCCTTTCCCCCGTTCATATTCCTGAGGAATAAGGAACTTCTAACATATAGGGAATGTGCTGGAGATTACAATTCATCAAAGTTTGCAATCTGACCACTGTTTATAACATTTTGAGGTACCCCCACAGCCAATAGTTGCAAGGGTTAAGGTGCATCCTGTCAAAATGGGTCTTCAGCAGCTGCTTTGCTGGTATTGCAATGTGCATCTTGATAGAAGTTCTATCCACACACTGATGCTGTGGAAGTGCCGAAATGATGTGGTTGCACAAAATAGATTATACTGCTGGCCAAGTACAGCATCATCTACTTGCACATTTTGCACTTTTTTCTTTTGCGAAAGAAACGTCCATTGCTTCAGGAGTATCCATGCAAATTTTCAGGTCATTCCGATCAGTACTTATTGTATAGTTTTGAAATCAAAACTTAAATTATAATCACCCTGCATATAGCTGATTATTTTTTATAAATCTGTTACTACTATACAGTAGAACCTTGATTAACTGGGCTTAACAGTGTGTGTGTGTGAAAGTATAAAAAAACAACTATTGAATATTAAGACTGGGAGATATACAGTAGGAGATGTGCCTAAGACTTCTTATGGGAATGAAAATGTATGTGAGGTAATGTAACAACTAGTACACTAGTCTTTGTCCTTTAAGGACAGCTGGTGTCTTTATTGGATTATAGGACCACCTGCCCCTAGCATGATGGTGTCACTACTGTAGCTGCTTCTTTGTGAAGGGAAAAAGAAACCATGTGAGATAATACACCACTACATTTAGATGTGTGATGCAATCCTTATTCATGAATTTGCTTAAGATAGAGAGAGCGTCAGAATGTAGCCAAAGGTTAGAAAATGTTGTATGAATGAGAAATTTTGGCTTTTATATATAACTTTAAATGACTAAGATACTTCATATGAAAAATATATATATATTCTGGCCACTTTTATGAGGCTTTTTGAAAAAAACCACTTATAAAATCTTATGTCATTTAAAGATATACCGTCAGAATGTACCCCAAGGATATAAAATGAGGTAAAAATGAAACATTTTGGCTAATAATGAACAAATATGATATTTTTCAAGGAAAAAAATGATATTTAGGTCACTTTTATCGGATTTTTTGAAAAAAACCAAAGTGGTTTTTTTAAAAAAACCAGTTGGTTAAAACCAAGGTTTAAACCAAACAACCCTGCTTTGAAATGTCCATAACAAGCTCAATGCGTCTCTTTGTATCTGTCGAGCTAAAATTTATTGTATTTAATGTTGATAATACGCAGTCAAAATGAAAATGTCAAATAATTAAAATTGTGCATCACATACATGAAATATTTTAATAGTGAAAGCTATATACGGGGATTAATCGTGACTGTAGTCAAACGTCTCTTTTTTTTTTTTTGGAAAACGATATGGAAATTTTCACATAAATGTGAAAGTTTCCCATAAAACTAAGAGACTTATTCACTGAGGCACAAATTCCCTTGCACAGAAGTGGAATTTGGAGTCATTCACGCACAACCGAGCAACTCTTGGCCATTTTTCTTTTTTCCCCCCCACCCTTTCTTAATTTTGTTCCCTTCCTAAAATTTATAAAAGGGACTGTTCTCAGAGTCAAATTACTGAAGTTCAACTAATTTAGTGCAAAAATGTCAGGACTTTTTTTGAGGGGGAATACAGTCAAATCACATTAAAACAAATTTGAAAAGACCAAAGAAATCTCTTCATTAAAACGAAATTTTGTTGCAAAGAAATTTCAGATTGTATTGTTCCTTTGTAAACTTATACGGGAGATTAGCGAAGTTTCCATTAAAATGGGAGTCGACTTGTTGTGTGTGTATAGAAACTCAAACCCTTTTTTTCCATGTATATACAGGGTACATAGGTAACAGAGCGTATGGCACTTTACTAGCGAGCCATTGGTCTTAGAAGCATACTTCCAATTAGAAAAAGGTATCAAAATCCAGTGTCTAACTCAGATATGTCCTTATTGCAAGGGGTTGTATAGTTATCAACATAAAAAAAATCATTTTTTTATATCGTCCCCATGTGCCAAAGAACCCAATTAAAAAGTTGTTGCTCTGTCTCTTCTGATGCCAAACAAAAAAACTTTCACATTTCCAAGTGCAATATTTACTGAGATATTAGAATTCAAAAAATAGAGGAAATTTGAGAAAAAAGCAGCCTTATAATTGTGGGTAAAACGGGTTTCCAGAATTTAATGCTGTTTTTTCTCAACTTTCTTTGAATATCTTAGTGAATATTGCACTTAGAAACATTGAATTTTTTTTGTTGGCATCAGAAGAGACAAGGCAACAACTTTCCAATAGGGTTTTGGTGCACAGGGTGTTCATATACAAATACAAATACAAATACAACGCCACAACAGGCAAAATGCCCAACGAGGTGGCTGATAAAAAGATGCCCATAAAAATATGGTTGTCATATGTTTCAAAAATACAGCAACCCAATTAAAAATGCAATTAACACAAATTACAAACAATATATACACATGATAAAATATTATACGATGCCCATAAAGATTACTTATGGTTGTCTTATTCTAAGAATGGATAGCTTCTCGATTTACCCCAACATGTTTATCGTATTTCTTTTTAAACGTGTCAATTGTGTTACAATTTACTACCTCCGGGGGTAAGCTATTCCATTTATTAACAACCCTATTGGAGAAAAATTCCCTGCGACACCATAACCTTGCATTGTCCCTCACCAATCGATACTGGTGTCCCCTTGTAAAAGCAGTCGATTGGCAGTGTACTAAAAGTTCATGGTCCATCCTATCCATCCCATTGAAAATTTTGAACACTTCGATCATATCTCCTCGACACCTGCGTTCATCCAATGTAAACATATTCAAAAAATGAAGTCTTTCTTCATAACTCAAGCCCTGTGTGCCAATAAGGACACGCGTAGCTCTTCTCTGCACCCCTTCAACCAAGTCTATGTCCCTCTGTAGGTATGGTCTCCAAAACCTTACAGCATACTCCAGTCCAGGACGAACTAAGCCTCGAAAAAGAGGAAGAATGACTTTAGGAGAACGCGAAGAGACCTTTTTGAAAATGAGACCAAGCATTCTATTCGATTTTTTGACAACCGCTGAACAATGTTCAGAAAACTTAAGTCGCTCGTCAATGAGAATTCCCAAATCGGTGACTCTAGTTGCATCCGGGATAGTGACACCATTCAACTCGTAAGAGAACCGTGGGTTGTTCGAACCAAAATGAGCGACCATGCACTTATCTACGCTAAACGTCATGCTCCATTCATTTGCCCATGCTGCAATCTTGTTTAAGTTGGTCTGGAGCAACTCCCTATCGCTTTCATTCCCGATTACCCCCATTAGCTTCACATCATCTGCGAATTTGCTAGTAATTCCATCGATACCCTGATCGAGTTTATCGATAAAAAGTGAAAAAAGTATGGGGCCAAGGACACTTCCCTGAGGAACTCCACTTGTGACGTCTGTCCAACCAGAGAATTCCCCGTTCACCATAACTCGTTGCGACCTATCTCTTAACCACGATTCTATCCAATTCAGCAAGTTGCCCCCTATTCCAATCTCGTGTAAACGCTTCAAGAGTTTGCCATGTTGGACCCGATCGAATGCCTTCTGGAAGTTAACATTAAAAAGTTAACATTTTTATTTTTATAACTATGAAACCCCTTGAAAAAATGAATGAAATATCTAGGTACACACATCATTCGGGTACTTTTTCTAACTGGAAGTATGCCTCTAGGACCAACAGTTCGCCAGTAAAATGTCATATGCCCCGTTACCTATGTGCACCCTGTATGTTAAATACAATATGGACTATTATGCAAAATATTGTATTGTGTTTAAGCCAACTTGAACGTTGCTTCGTTTGCCTGCAAGAGAGCAGCCACATTATGAACTAAAAAGCCACTTGAAGGTAGACTGTCATCCAACGAAATATCACATTTTCCCTGTATTGAAATTGAAGTCAACAAACCAGTGTTGGTAAAAAAAAAAGTTTTTTTGGGAAAAAAAAAAACCAGTTTTTTTGGTTTAAACAACATTTGCATTAAAAACAATAAAATTTCTGAAAAATCATTCAAACTTCTAATAATTAGAATAAGATGTTTATTAATGTAATTAACACAATTCCCATGTTAATTAATCTAAATATTTCTTACATTTTAATAAAAACAAGCTTTTGCAATTTAGTTATTCATAGCTTAACTTGAAATATTTTGTGATTGAGAATTAATGTGTTAATTGAAATAATAAATTATTTATTAATAAATAATAATTAACTCTTAATGTTATTAACCATATAATAAAGATGTTTTCCTTAGTTACTCTTTCAATTTGCTTAATTATGACTACAGTCTGCCCCGTGCATTCATGGTTTTTTTTCCTTCATTGAAATTTTTTTTTGACAACACTCAGCAATCATCTCATTCATGTGTTTTTTTTACAAAATTTGAGTTGTGCTTGTTTAATATGGCTCATTCTTCTAGTGCTATTGATGCTTTGTAAAAGTAAATAAAAGTGAAAACTTCATAAGAAAAATTGGATACACTGACTATGCTTGGCGAAAGTAAGTCAATAGCTGATGTGGTCCGCCATTACGGAATTAATGAATCTACAGTGAGATATATCAAGAAAAAGGAATCTGACATTCATTCAGCTGTAGCTGCACCCATGGCAGTCAAAACTTTGCAGCGCCTACGGGATCCATGTGTTTCTCATACAGAAAATGCTGTTTTTGTGGGTACAAGACTGATACAAAAAGGTATTCTGTGTAATAATCATCATCACCAGCCAAAGAATTGGGCAGTCAAAGCCGTCCGCATGGGAAGGGGAACTGACAAGCAATGTATATGCTCTGTGTGTGTTTGTGTATGTAATGTTTTTCTTGATTAAAATAAAGTGATAATACAACATGGTGGCAGTGGTAAAAGGCCATAACAACAAAGTAGCAGCAGAGAAAACAAAAATGTTCTGATACACATCAAGTAGATGAAAATCAGTACTTGCATGGAACTTTCAATCTGAAAAGTAAACATGGCTGATCCAGAGTACTTTCCTTTTGCCATTCCAGCAATACAGATGAACCAGCCAGACAATTTTACATTTTCAACACCTGCAAACTGGTCAAGATGGATAACTCGCTTCCAGAGATTCCGTATAGCTTCTGGGCTCTCCACCAAGACGGGAGGAAGAGAAGGTAAACTCGCTGATTTATATTATGGGTGAGTAAGCCGATGACATTTACACTTCTTTCAAGTTGGCTGACACTGAAAGGGGAAACTATGAAGAATTTGTTGTGAAGAAGTTTAGTGATCATTTCATTGTTAAAAAGAATACAATTTTTGAACGAGCACAGTTCAACAAATGTGTGCAGCAAGAAGGAGAATCAGTAAACAACTTCATTACTACTTTATACAGCCTTGCTGAACATTGTGATTATGGAGAATTGCATGATCAACTCATAGGTGATCGTATTGTTGTTGGTATTCAGGATAAACCTCTGAGTGAAAGGTTGCAACTGGATGCTGAACTTACACTAACAAAAGCTGTAGAACAAGTTAGGCTTAATGAATCAATCAAGCAGCAATAACATAAGCTCAATGAAATGGAAACTGTTGTTCCTATACATGCAACGTCTTCAAGAAAATCTGATCACTTTCAATATCAAAAGTCTGGTGTGAAAAATAAACCAAAGAGCAAGAACTTTTCAGATTCCCAACATTCGGAGACATACAAATGGTGTGGCAAGCAGAAACATGAGAGAAGATTATGTCCAGCTAGAGATGCCAAATGTTTTAAATGTTTGAAACTGGGACATTTCGGAAATGTTTGTTTAGCAAAGAAATAAAACCAGCATTCAAAAATTTCGTTCTTGGATCATATTCAAGACAACACAAACCAGGATTGGGCAGTTTTTGTCAGTATTATGAATAAGAAATTAAAATTTTGACTAGATAGCGGAGCAGATCATACAGTAATACCTGCAACTTTATATCACAAGATGTTTCAGAAATTGAATTTGAAACCAGCTGATAGAACTCTCTGTAGTCCAGATAACACTCCATTAAAAGTGCTGGGCATGTTTGAAGCACCTCTGAGCTATGTAAACACGAAATGCACAGAAGAAATCTATGTCATCGATGGCTTGAAAAACTGTCTTCTTGGGAAACCAGCTTCGATATCCTTTGGTTTAGGATCCAATATCAGTGCTGTTCAATGGATTACTACAATAGATCCGAAAAAAGAGTTTCCTGAACTTTTCGAAGGACTTGGACTCATGAAGGAATGCTATTCCATACAACTCAAGCCTGATGCTATTCCATGTGCAGTAACATCGCCAAGACGAGTACCTATACCTCTTTTGAAAAAGACAGAAATCAAGATAAAAAGGATGGTCCAACAAAAAGTCATAACTCCAGTCACCGAGCCAACAGAGTGGTGCTCTCCTGTTGTCATAGTGCCCAAAAGTGATGGAAAGGTGAGAATTTGTGTGGATCTGATTGAGCTGAACAAAAATGTTCTACGGGAATTACATCCCTTATCCAAAGTGGAATACAAACTAAATCCCTTATCTGGTGCTAAAGTGTTCTCAAAACTGGATGCAAATTCAGGATTCTGGCAAATCCCATTGGATGAAAAATCATCTTATCTTACAACATTTATTACTCTGTTTGGAAGATTCGGATTTCTTAGACTGCCCTTTGGAATCTCTTCTGCTCCAGAACATTTCCAAAGAAGAATGATACAAATTCTGGAAAACACAAGTGGAACAGTTTGTCCCATGGATGACATACTAGTGTGGGGGTCTACTCAAGAAGAGCATGATATGAGGTTGAGAGAAGTTTGCCAGAAACTGAAGAACGTTCATTTGACTTTGTATCTTCTCAACAAGCAAAATTAAATTTCTTGGTAACATCATTGATAGCCAAGGAATTCACCCAGATGATGAGAAAATCATTGCTATCAAGGAGTATAAGTCACCAACAAATAAGAAGGAACTGAAACAGATGTTGGGCATGGCGAATTACTTGGCTCGTTTTGTTCCAAATTATGCAGAAGTGCTTTCTCCTCTAACTATGCTTCTCAGTAACAAAATAGATTTTGTCTGGGATATACCTCAGCAAAATGCTTTTCTCAAATAGATACTGTCATCTGATCCTGTTTTGAAAATCTTCAATCCCAACCAGGAATCTATAGTTACTGTCGATGCATCTTCATATGGCTTGGGAGCCACCTTACGCCAAAAGCAAGATGATGGTCAGATTGGTGTTATTGCCTATGGTTCCAGAACTTTAACCACAGCTGAGACTCGATACGCCCAAATCGAAAAGGAAGCCTTAGCTATTGCATGGGGTTGTGAGAAATTTAAGGATTACCTAACAGGAACTCATTTCAAGATAGTGATCATAAACCTCTGATTCCTATCTTCTCCAGAAAACATTTGGACGACTTGTCACCAAGGCTACAAAGGATCAAATTAAGGATGATGCGATACTCTTATGACATAGTTCACATTCCAGGAAAGGAGCTGTATGCAGCAGACTCTTTATCCAGGAGTCCTCAAATGTATCCAAACAAGACAAATGAATTGGAAAACGAAATAGATGCATATGTTCAAATGGTTAAAGAGACTCTACCAGCTTCATCGAAAAGACTGGAAGAACTAAAAGAAGCACAACTTGCTGACGAAGTTTGTCAGAAACTTTCATCATATACAACGACAGGATGACCTGCAAAGAAAGATGTCGATTCCTTTTGTCTACCTTTCTGGCGACATCGTTACAAAATATCCATTCAAGATATGATAGTGATGAGAGGCTGTAGAATCATCATTTCTCGATCACATAAAAGGGAAGTTCTAAATCAGATTCACAAAGGTCACCTTGAAATTACAAAATGCAGAGCTAGAACCAGATGTTCCGTCTATTGGCCTGGAATAAGTAAAGAAAAGGTAAAAAATTGTACGATTGTATCCAAGAATCTAAGTACAGGCACCAACCCTCTCATTCCAACACCATTTCCTGAGAGACCATGGGAGATGATTGGTATGAACTTGTTCAAGTACAAGAATTTGTGGTATCTTCTTTTAGCTGACTACTATTCTCGTTTTCCTGAAATTGCAAAACTTGATAAACTGACAGCTGCTGAAATGTTAAACCATTGCAAGTCCATATACGCTCGACATGGCATTCCAGATATTGTTTGAGCAGACAATGGGCCTCAGTTTGATCCAGTGCGAACATTGGAATTTCAAACATTTTCTAAAAGGTATGGATTCACACACATTTCTAGTAGCCCAAAGTTTCCTCAAAGTAATGGACTGGTTGAGTCAGCAGTTAAAACAGTTAAAATGCTGATTAAGAAGTCGGAAGATCCATACATTGCTTTGATGGCATATCGAGCAACTCACCTAGAAAACGGATTCAGTCCAGCAGAGTTATTGATGGGTAGAAGGATTAAAACAACTTTGCCAATAGCTAAAGGTCAATTGCAACCACAAGCAGTGGATAGAAAAACCATCGAGGTCAAGGAAGAAATGAGAGTTGAAAAACAGTGCCAAAACTACAACCAAAGACATGGGGTGAGAGATCTAAAGGAATTACAGGAAGGAGAAGTAGTATGGATAACTGACAGAAGAGCTAATGGTGTAGTACTAAAAAGACTTCAATTCCAAGATCTTATCTGATTAAGTCGGGAAATAACATCTATAGAAGAAATTTTAGGGGACATCTAATCCCATCACTAAATTTCTACCCAGAGAAAGAAGAGTAATTGGATTTTCCTTCATTAGAACACTGTCCTGCAGCAACTCCATCGAATTCAAGTGACAACTCAGCTGTCAGGGCACCTTATGTCACTAGAAGTGGGAGGATTGTTCATCCCCCTAATAGGTTCAACCTATGAAAAAAAAGAGGGGGGGAGACGTGTAACAATCATCATCACCAGCCAAAGAATTGGGCAGTCAAAGCCGTCCACATGAGAAGGGGAACTGACAAGCAATGTATATGCTGTGTGTGTGTTTGTGTATATAATGTTTTTCTTGATTAAAATAAAGTGATAATAAACTGAAGAGCCAAAAAAACTGGTACAGGCATGCGTATGTAAATAAAGAGATATGGAACCAATCAGAGTACGGTGCTGCGGTCGGCAACGCCTATGTAACACAACAAGTGTCTGGCATAGTTGTTAGATCGGTTACTGCTACTACAATGGCAGGTTATCAAGATTTAAGTGAGTTTGAACATGGTGTTATAGTCGGCGAACGAGAGATGGGACATAGCATCTCCGAGGTAGCGATAAAATTTGGATTTTCACGTACGACCATTTCACACGTGTACTGTGAATATCGGGAATCTGGTGAAAAATTAAATCTATGACATCGCTGCGGCCGGAAAAAGATCATGCAAGAACGGGACAACTGACGAGAATCATTAAACGTGACAGATGTGCAACCCTTCTGCAAATTGCTGCAGATTTCAATGCTGGGCCGTCAACAAGTGTCAGCGTGTGAACCATTCAACGAAACATCGATATAGGCTTTCGGAGCCGAAGGCCAACTCGTGTACCCTTGATGACTGCACGATACAAAGCTTTACGCCTCGCCTGGGCCAGACAACACTGACATTGGACTGTTGAGGACTGGAAACACGTTGCCTGGTCTGACGAGTCTCGGTTCGAATTGCTTCGAGCTGATGGACGTGTACGGGTATGTAGACAACCTCATGAATCCATGGACTCTACATGTCAACAGGGGACTGTTCAAGCTGGTGGAGGCTCTGTGATGGTATGGGGCGTGTGCAGTTGGTGTGATACGAGACCCCTGATATGCCTAGATACAACTCTGACAGGTGACAGGTACGTAAACATCCTGTCCATTGTGCATTTCGACGGACTTGGACAATTTCAGCAGGACAATGCGACACCCCACACGTCCAGAATTGCTACAAAGTGGCTCCAGGAACACTCTTCTCACTTTAGACACTTCCGCTGGCCACCTAAATCCCCAGACATGAACATTATTGAACATATCTGGGATGCCTTGCAACGTGTTGTTCAGAAGAGATCTCCACCCCCTCTTACTCCCACGGATTTATGGACAGCCCTGCAGGATTTAATGGTGTCAATTACCTCCAGCACTGTACTTCAGACATTAGTTGAGTCCATGCCACGTCGTGTTGTGGTACTTCTGCGGGCTCGCGGGGGCCCTACACGATATTAGGCAGGTGTACCAGTTTTTTTGGCTCTTCAGTGTACAACAATTGATTGTAATATTTTAACACAGAAGGCGAAAAATGTAACTCGTCCATAAGAAAAGGGCTGGTGAAACATCTATTTCATCAGAATTTTATGCAAGTAAAGGTTAGTTTTATAGATTTAAGAAACGATTCGGATCACACAATTTAAAAATCACCGGCAATCAAGCCTCTGCCGACCATGAATGAATGGCGACCAGAAGGCAGCTATAAAATTTCCAAAGACTTCGTCGAAAATTATTGAAGAAAAGTGTTATGCACCTCACCAGGTGTTTAATGCTGATGAAACTAAACTATTTTGGAAGAAAATGCAGCAAAGAAGTTAAGCAAGAGAAGAACAGTTAGCTCCAGGATTGGAGGTAAGTAGAGATAGACTTACTATGTTTTTTTGCGCAAATGCATATGGGTAGCATGATAAAGCCCACTATCATTTTCAAATCTGCGAATCCATGAGCATTGAAGGGAAGGATAAGCCAAAGCTCACAGTATTTGGACGAACAATAAAAAGGTTGGACTGTGAAAACACTTTTCCTGGATTGGTTTAAACAGTGTTTCGTTCCGGATGGCGGGAAGTACGTTGTTAGTGAATACATGCTATTCAAATTTCTTTTGCTACTGGATTGACCGAGGAGGAATTAATGCAACTGACTGGTCATGAAACTGAAGCGGTACCAGATGAAGACAATCAAGAAAAAGAAGTGGAAGATAAGTTCATCATGTGTAACATAGCAGAAGGGCTTCGCAAGCTCAAATCAGCAATAGATTATTTTCATGACATAGATCCCTCTATTTTACCTTGTTCGCCCATGTAGAAGAATTAGTTGAGGAAGCCTTGTCAACATACTCCAACATACTTGATGATATGAAAAAGAGAAGAAACGGCAAACAGAAAAAATCACAACGTTCTTTCGGAAAACATCCCCAACAATCCCTTCACCCTCTTTTATATTCTCTTCTACCTCTGCATCATCCTGCTCTTTCTCATGATGTTGAATAAACGAGATATACAAGAAAAAAAAACGATGGTTTCGGTTATTCATTGATTTCCGTATTCGTGGTCACCCCCGGAACATAACCCCTGCAAATACGGGGGGGCCGACGGTATTTTGAAAAATCTATGATAAAAACTAAACAATTACAGTGTGTTGAATATTAATATTGAAAGCGTAACTAATGCAATTTACAATGATTTACAATATACAAGGTGAATATAAATAAAGTTTTGATTTCAAAATGCTGTAAAATAAAAACCACTGGTCAGAATGACTTGAAAATTTGTATGAATGTTCCTGAGGCAATGGAATTTATAGAAGAAATAAGAGACATCTAATCCCATCACCGAATTTCCACCCAGAGAAAGAATAATAATTGGATTTTCCTTCATTAGAACACTGTCCTGCAGCAACTCCAGTGTGAATTCGAGTGACAACTCAGCTATGAGGGCACCTTATGTCACTAGCAGTGGGAGGATTGTTCATCCCCCCAATAGGTTCAACCTATGAAAAAAAAAGAGGGGGAGACGTGTAATAATCATCATCAGCAGCCAAAGAATTGGGCAGTCAAAGCTGTCCGCATGAGAAGGGGAACTGACAAGCAATGTATATGCTCTGTGTGTGTTTGTGTATGTAATGTTTTTCTTGATTAAAATAAAGTGATAATAAACTGAAGAGCCAAAAAAACTGGTGGTACAGGCATGCGTATGCAAATAAAGAGATATGGAACCAATCAGAGTAGGGCGCTGCGGTCGGCAATACCTATATAACACAACCAGGGGTGGGAAGTGACTCAGTCCATTTCGGAGCAGCCTTGGAGCAGCAAAATTCAGGATTCGGAGCAGTTTTGGAGCAGCAAATTCATGATTTGGAGCAGTTTTGGAGCAGCAAATTCGGGATTTGGTGCAATTTTGGAGCAACAAAATATGGGATTCGGAGCAGATATTTATAAATTGGAGCAGTGAAATTAACAAGAATATTTTCGTTAACCCTCAACCCATTTCAAAATAAAACTGCACTGTCTTTTGTTATCAAATATCTATTCATCAGCTTGATTTTTGTTTTTAGTGTTTTAGGCTTTTGACACCTTGTTTGAAAGAGCGGCTGTCATAAAACTTTTTGCACCCGCCTATTTAAGATGATTTTTGCTTACTGAGGGCACTATTTGCTGCCTTGAACAGCAGCACTTCAAATGAGCTAGAAAAATTTTATAAGTTTTCAATTTTTTTATACTTGGAAAGAAATTGTTGCAAAATGGGAGAGAATTTCGGAAGAATCAACTCGATGTTTGGTGATTCAGCACTCATTATGGCGAGAGCACTCACTGGCGAGATTGGCGATCTGACACTCGTTATTTGGCGATATTGACGATTTAACACTAGTTATTCGACAACATTGGTGATTTAACGTTCGTTATTCGGCAAAGTTTCTAAACTAACATTCGTAATTGGGCGGACATGCGCTTTTTACTTCCGGAATGAAAATTTTTTTACGAAACATCGGGATTTAACACAATGACATTCGACTACGGTAATTTCTGCTGCTTCCAGTGACGGCTTTTTTTTTAAACGGAAACACTCAAATTTGCACTTTAAAGCTGAAAGGCATTGCAAACCATCTTCAGTTCCACGATCACGGACAATATCGGGGTTTCGCGATGGAAAGCCCGATCAGGGGCTGATAGTTTAAGTATAGTGGGATAAAACACGCTCTTCTCGTAAAGAAACGTTTCATGGCTAGCAGGAACAAAAATTTTTTGGCGTCCTTTCCGATATTCCGGGCATACTGAAGCGAAATTCGCTATTTGGCACAGAAAAATGCAAAAATACGCTATTGGAGCAGGATGGCGCAAGATATTAGTTTTGGCGCAGTGCAGCGCAATTGGCGCAGAGTTCCCACCCCTGCACAACAAGTGTCTGGCATAGTTGTTAGGCGAAGAGGAAAAAATACTTTAAAATCTGAGTTAGATGACACTGCACTCATCCAGCACATGGGAAATTTGCTTGCAGAATGGATATGACAGCCAATCAAGGCAAAATGATAATGCAATTAGCATGGCGCAATTCCGTAATTCATGTAAACATCACAAAAATATGAAGCCATTTAAACAAACAACTACAACTTACACAAATGTTAAATATGTTGTCCACTGTGTTCTGGCTGTGAGGTGGAAGAACAAAAGTGCTTGTGCAACAACGGATCGGATTAGGTCTACGCCATGGTAATGATGTGGACGTGCTTTCAATTCACCAAAGTTTGTAATCCGACCACTGCACATAACATTTTGGGGTATTCCCAAAGCCAAAAGTTCCAAGGGTTATCGTTGCCAGGTGTCGTCATGTTATTGTCAAAATGGTTCTTCAGTAGCTGCTTCCCTGGTGTCGTAATGCGCATCTTGATAGAAGTTGTGCTGCCCACCAGGGTTGGACAAATCGAAAAAAAAATTAGGTGAATTCAAACTGTTCAAGAGCGAAGCATGTTTTTTCCCAAGAAAAACAGTCCCGAGTAATGGTTTTTTTTTCTCTTTTCCGGGACTTCATGACCCATTCTCATGTTGGAAGACACATTATTACAAAATCAAAAAAAAATAGTCTCATACTGATTTTTTAGTCACCCAGGCATCTGAGATTGTCCAGCCTTGCTATCCACACACTGATGCCGTTGAAGTGCCGGAATGATGTGGTTGCATAAAATAAATTATACCGCTGGCCAAGTACAGCATCAGTGCACAGCAACACTTGTACATTAAAAAAATTTTTTTTTTCTTTCACCAAAGAAAATCCCATTGCTTCACGCAATGGACCCATGCAAATTTTCAAGCCATTCTGACCAGTTCTTATTCATGTTTTAGAATCAGAACTTTAATTATAATCCCCCTGTATATAGCTGATTATTTTTCATAAATCACTTACTACTATATATCCTAACCAAATGATGACCCAGTCCATACTCCAAGGAATTTCTAACTGAAAATTTTTTTGGACAGGGATCATTGGCCACTTCACGAATTGGCCAATTTCGGACTTTCACTACTGTACAGAACCTTGATGAACTGGGGGTAATGTTGAAAATATGTAAAAATAATAATTCAATATTAAGCCTGGTGGTGATATACAGCACGAGATGTGCTGCTATGTCTATAAGGTGTCTATAAGGTAATGTAAGTACTAGTACACTGATCTTTATCCTTAAGGAGCAGCTGGTCTAATTTTGGATAATAAGACCACCTGCCCTTAGCATGCCAATGAAGTCACTACTGTTGTTGCTTCTTTGTGAAGGAAAAAAAAAGAAGTCTATTATATTATCTCACAGAATAATATACCATCACCACATATGTGTGATGCAATCCTCATTCACTTACTTCTCACGGGCAAGCTCAGTTTCTCGGTGAGAACTTCGCGCTAATGTAGTTCATGATCCATTTCTTGCATCGATGTTTATCATGCTGGAAATCTTTTTTATCCAAATTTAATTTTTCCAGAATCAAACAAGGAATTTTAGAATTTATTTCAAAAAAAAAAAATTACAACAAAGAAAGACTCAAAATGCTGTAATAATAATAATAAAGGAAAAATTTGGAGAGTGCCTATAGTGGGATAACAGTGAGCATCCCTACAAAAAGGTACAAAATGGTGGATGCGTCGGCCTGCTATTTAAAGTGGCTATAGTTCGTGTATCGCTGTGAAGCTTCAATCATCTGATCTTACTGTGATAATTCATCCGACTTGCAAGAGGACTGGTATAAAATTTGAGAAGTCCTTTTATTGTTAATCGTAATCCAGATAACTCGTGTTGTAGTTGTTAATAAATGTTTTGTTAAAATTCAAAATCTTTCTCAAATTATTTGACCATCTGTGTACATCCATGCACCAAATTTTACGGTTCAGAACCTGGGTCGAAGGCAGGAACGTAGCACACTACGGCCCATTTCACAAGCAACGGTTTTGCTGTTTCGTCCAGAAACCGTGTCATCCATTGGTACCTTTCACACTCCCCAATTTCCTGCCAGATGATTTGTTTGTTTGCAGGAAGAAATTTGTTTTTTTTTCCATTAGTTTTTAGTTCCACCATGGTTCTATCAATCTTATGTGATTTATGAATATTAATTTTATGATTGTAATTTTAATATATATATTTGATGACTCTTCTGATATTCCAATTGTTTTTTTTTTTGTAAAAAAATATTCAGTATAACATTTAAAATTGGAAATTACTAACAAATTGTATTTTCAATCTGATCTATGACAGGGGTCTTAAATCTTTCAGAGATGGCGGGCCAAATTGAAATTTCCCACAAAGCCCACGGGCAACTAACTGATGTAATTTGGTGAAATCTAACAGAAGGAAAGTCTATGGAGCCCAGAGTCAATTAGGGAGAGAAATAATTGAAGCCTTTTATTAATTCTGATACTATTTTTTTTACTAACTGTTAATTTTGATTAGTTCTGAAACTAATCACACATTTGGCTTGGAGGGCCAAATGTGGCCCACGGGTTATGCAATAAAGACCCCCCTGCCATATGGTATTAAAATCCCCTTTCAGTTCTGCACAAACTTCTTTCCATGCCTTTCTTGTGGCATTTCGGTTCTCATAAATACCTAGGGATTTATCCCATAGCACTGGTCTATAACTTCTATCAGAGAAATCATGAATTCCACATCGATATGTTCATTCATTTTCAGTACTATGGACGACAGACGGCAACAAGTACGTACTCGTCCATCAACACAGTAACGACACGATGCCGTCCATTGTCAGTCGTTGGGGCGACTGCATCAGCATTTTCGGACAACAAAAAGTCGTTCACCGTGCTACGTGAAATGACCCCCATTCTTTCTTCACTTGACTGCTCTCCCCCACAACAAAATGGCTGCCAGAAATTTTCTTGGACGACCAAGATCATTGCTTGTGAAAGAAGCCTAACACTAAAAAAAATTTTTTTTAATGAACAGATAGTGTGAAATTTTTGAAGAAAGGAAAAAAATAGAAACTACTAACAGAGAAAAACGATGATTGCTGCTTTTAACTTGTGTGACCTTTTTTTTTCTACTTCTGTCGCATCAGAGTCACCATCAGGTTTTGCCAACAACCTGGGTCTCAGGATAATTAAAATTAGAATAGAGTAGCATCTTGGGTCTGCATTGTTGCACATTGCTAGAGATGGATCCAGGTTACATGCATCACAAGGATGTCGCATAAGCTATAGTAAACAATTAATTTTCCAGCCTCCCTGCAGAATTTTAAGTTCAGTGGTTAGAAAGGTTTCTAAAGTTTTGCTGCAAAAGACAAGTTTTATCTGAATCAAGAAACCCCCCCCCCCCTTTTTTTTCTTGGGGGAAAAAAGTCAGTGCCTTCTATCTTATGTGAACCTATATTTCATCAGTAAGTACTTTCGAACTGTCCCCACTCTGTTCCAGTACTCCTGCAGAAAATAATATCGCCTATTGCCTGCGCTTTGGGAAAAACTATGCTTTCTGAGAATCTTAAACAGCTGAAATGTCTTAATTATCATAGAAAGAGAAAGAAAAATATTTATTTGTTCATCCAGCTAAATAACTGTTTGCCCACTGATGATGTCTACATGATGTCTATGTTTATACACACATATGGACTCATAACTTTCTTTTGATTGTGTTGCTACTCACTAATCTATTTCCAGCAAAAAAAGGAAACGATTTAGAGAAAAGCATGCAGGGGTGGGAACTTGGAGATGAATATAGGTTGGGCTGCAACTTTAAAATAGCCAAGATAAAGCAACCCCCCATCATTTTAGGAATGAAATGAAGCCCAGAAATCTGCCTGGAAAAAAATGAAAGTCAAATTTTAAAAAAACTGATGTGTCATTTTTTGTGACTTTCCTGACTTCCGTGTAACTTTTTTCATTTTATATGACTTTTTCTTGACACTTTACCCATTTCTCATTTTGATCATTGTACACAGAAAAATTGTAAAATATTTTTGCTTGTGATAGAAGGTCTTGTAATCTTTGTTTATAAATACACAGTATCTAACTTGAAACTATGTTAACATCAATAATTAGTAAATTAGCTTTCACTATGAAAGGTATAATCTCACCTTTCACAGAATTCTGATAGTTCTTAATCTCTTTTGTTAGCCTTGCTGTAGCACACTAGAAAAAGAATGAACATAATAGAAATATCAGTTTCATAGTAATGATATAGTTCTATATGTTTGAATGTGTTTACAAGCACTACAGTGGTACCTCAACTTTGAAGCAATCCAAATTATGAACAAAATGAATTCACTAACACTGTGTTAACTTAAGAGCAAATATCTAACAATTAAGCATGAAAAATCTCAATCCCAACACTAAACTTGAAGTGCTTTAAAAAAGTTCAGACTGTACTGTATTTGTTCTGTAAACATAAATATGTAATTTTACATGAAAAACATAATTTCATACTGTAAATATGCTCATTGACCACAAAGCAGAATGTTTTGCTCTGCAATGAGCCCTCAGCTGAGTGAAAATGTTTCAAAGTAAGAACTCCCATAATGGTATTTTCCACACAAAAGAGTTATTTTCTTGGAATTCTTCCCAAGATTGTGCTGCAACAGGACTGACTGTTCTGCATCATACATCAGTTTTCAGCAAATTCTGCCTTGGGCTCTCTCTCATTCATATGAAAGTACAGTAGAACCAGGATTATCCGAGCTAATGTAGACTGAACTTACCTTAGGTAATACAGATTTTTACGAATTTCAACATTAAATGAAATAAAGCCATAAATAATGGAAATTATATGAATACAAAATTTATTTTTAATTCCTGTACAAAGCAATTAAAAAAAATCAAATGAATATAGCATACAGTTACTTGAAATGCTGTGATGTATTTACAGTTTACATGATTTTGAAGATTACTTTACAGACGAATAATACTTTTAAAAATAGTCTTTTAATGTCTTCGTCAAGCACTTTAAAATACTTCAAGGGGCACTATGGTGCTTGCAAGGTTTAAGACATTTATCTAAGTCTTCTAAATTAATTTTTCTCATTAGCGTCTCTTGATGATAATTACTAAAAATTATTTACAATAAGAATGATTAAAAATGTTTCTAAGCAGTTGAATTGGCTGTCACTACCAATGTCTCCTTACTTTAGCTTAATTGCATAAGTCTGTCAATTGGGAAAGTCTGTCAACCACGATTCCTAAAATGATCTTGTATTTTTTATTACACAAAATGTGACCCTCTTTACAGGTACACACTGTAAAATAATTTGAAAAATATGCTAAGCATCTGAAACTAGTGGAGAGAGTTGATCATAAATTTTCTGAAGTTCTCAACACTATAATGATAGATACTGTATAATCAGATAACTGTCGAGGAATTAGATGTCCAAAAAACAGCAGTTGTTACACCCTTTGGAGCGTTTGAATTTAAATATGTGCCTTTTGTGTGGGTTGCGTAACGCTGCAAATACATTTCAAAGGTTTATACATGAAGTTTTAAGCGGACTTGATTACTGCTTTCCATATTTAGATGATATATTGGTAGCATCTGAAAATGAAAAAATTCATTGTGAAAATCTTTGTACAGTTTTTCAACGACTGAAACAGTATGGGTTAAGTCATAAATGTTGACAAATGCACTTTTGGTGCTCACGAATTACCATTTCTTGGTTATTTGGTCAAAGCATCAGGTTTTTCACCATTACCCGAAAAAGTTTCAGCTATCGTTAATTTTCCAAAACCCAACACTGTCAAAGAATTACGTTGATTTTTGGCAGTTCTAAATTTTTATCACAGATTTATACCAAAAGCCGCAGAAATTCAAATTCCGCTATATCAATTCATAAAAGCTAAAAAGAAAAATGATAAAACTGTAATTAATTGGACAGATGCAGCTCTTAACGCTTTTCAAAAAGTGTAAAGAATCTTTAGCGACATCTACATTGTTGGCTCACCCGGTAGTTGATGCAGAAATTTCACTAATGGTTAGCGCTTCTTCTATCTCTGTAGGCGCAGTTTTACAGCAGGTAGTGGATAAAAATGTGCAAACTCTAGCATATTTTTCCCGTAAACTAACACCTGCAGAAGCAAAATGTAGTGGTTACGATCGTGAATTGCTTGCTGCCTATTCTGCTGTGCGACATTTTCGTTATTTCTTAGAAGGCAGGAATTTTGCAATATTCACGGATCAAAAATCCCTAACGCTTGCTTTCCAACAGAGATTGAAGAAATGTTCTCCCCGACAGCAAAGACACCTCGAATATTTAGGGCAATTTACAACAGATATATGTTATATATCTGGTAATGAAAATGTTGTAGCAGATTCCCTTTCACGAATTTCAAGTATTTATTTTCCTAATGAAATTAATTATGAACAGCTCGCAAAAGAGCAAATTAACGATCAGGAATTGGGGGTGTTGCGCAGTCCCGACTCTGGTCTCGAGATTAAAGACTTGATTTTTTCACCTACAAACGTTTCGGTTGCATGTGACGTATCTACTACTACTAAACCACACATGTACCTCGTTCATATTCCTCCGTGGAACCTCTAACGAATTGGTACATGCGGGAATGTGTGTGTACGTGTAGTGAAACCTGACGTAAAGTTTGTTTCTGTGTAATGCTTGTTATGTGTAGTGCTGCCATCAGCCACCAGTTTTTCTAAATACGAGTGAAGTGTAATGATTGAATAATTAATCGTTGTAGGCCTGTTGCTCTCTGTGGCGAGACTTTTTAATGGAGAGATCGGCTCGCATTTGCGCCTCGAAGTTGAGAACCACAGGAAACCAACTTCAGCCGACCGCCACTATGGCGACGGTGGGGTTCGAACCCGGATCCTCGCGATGCGAGTCCGTCATTATGACCACTCGACCACCACAGCAGCTACGTATCTACTGACGTAGTTAGGCCATATGTTCCAGCAGTATTTCGGCGAATGCCGTTCAATGTCGTGCATAGACTCTCACATCCAGGAGTATGTGCTACAGTTCATCTCATGACGCAGAAATTTGTGTGGAAAGGACCTAAAAAAGATTGTGCTACCTGGACACGTTCATGTATTTTGTGTCAAAAATAAAAAAACCAGCGACACGCGCGTGCCCAGTTGGAAAGTTTCCTCTGGTGGACGAAAGATTCCAGATAGTGCACATCGATTTGATCGGTCCGTTGCCAACTTCACAAGACTGCCATTATTGCCTGACATGCGTGGACAGATGGACAAAATGGGCAGAGGTTCTCCCGATCACCGACCAGACAGCAGAAACTGGCCAGTGCCTTCGTCACTGGTTGGATATCCAGATTTGGCTGCCCACAGACGCTCGTGTCTGATCAGGGAGCCCAGTTTGAGTCTCGGTTGATCAGCCAGCTTGCGAAAGTGCTCGACATAGAAAAAAGGCGCACAACTGCTTACCATCCTGCTGCAAATGGAATGGTAGAGTGGTTTCATCGAAACCTCAAGTCATCTATTCGTTGCCATGCTAATGAAAGATGGGTCGAGACAATTCCATTGGTACTTTTGGGATTACGCTCAAGTCTACATGAGGATATCGGCAGTTCTGTGGCGGAACTCGTTTACGGGACTACTCTTTGCTTGGCAGGGGAATTTTTTTGCTCCGAACAGCAAGTGTCATCGTGTAACTTGCACGAGTTCGTTTCCCCTTTTACGAGAGAAGATGAACAATCTTCGAGCTGTTCCAGCGAGCCGCCATAATCAGTCAGCCACCTTCATTCATAAAGACATGAATCAGTGCACGCACGTCTTTTTGCGTACCGATTCAGTGAGACGACCACTACAGACACAGTATGAAGACCCCTACCGTGTGCTCCAAAGAAAGGACAGAACATTTCTCTTAGAGGTGAAAGGTAAAAAGATCAATGTCTCGACTGACCATGTCAAACCCGCCTTTACATTAGAATCAAAACCTGCTGGTGTGCTACATCCAGTGCAGACTGAAGTGAAATCCACAGTGCCCACCAAAGACACATTCACCGAAGTGGCAGAAGAGTCCGATTTGTGCTTCCACCTACTTCTTAACGGGAGGGGGGGGGGAGTATTGTGGCAACACTTTGTGCGACGTATGGCGTCAGCCACCAAGAGTATATATAGCTATATAATACTCACTCGTTCTTCCCTTTTGCCTGTTCTAATTTTTAGTTTACGCGCAGGCAAGTTGCGTGTAGCAAATTTCAGAATTAATCATGTTGTATTTCTAAAAATAAATACTTAAGTGTCAATGCATCGCTGGGAATTTATTCCGTAGTGCTGAACAAAAAATAAATTCTAAGCAGCTCGTGACTGCTTAAAGCTAACAGACTTCCGGTCGACCCACGTGACTTCTGACAACTTCCGTAAAGCGGGGTGAAAATGCTTGTCCATGTGAACGGGTTTTAGCAAAAGTCCTTGAGGCCCATTTTAACCACACTTTTTCTATTTCCCATGTGAATGAGGTTATGGAACCAAAAATTCTCCCTCATTCATCTAAATTCGCTATCGATCGATTATTTACCCTTGATGGTTCCTTGGATTCAAAAGTGTTTTATCAGATGTTACGAACCTTTGTTAAAATAAACTCTGAGCCCCATGAGATGACAGATTTCACATATATTCCTTATACTTTTCAGTCCAGACATTGGACACTTGATATTTGTTTTATTGTCATAGGCTGGTGTCTGATTGGATCATGAGGTTGTCACTGTAATGCTTTAAATTTGGCCCAATTGTTGTATCGCAACACTCTTGATGACAAACGATATGCCAATTTGATAGACCCTTTTCTAGTAAGGGTATGTCTTCCCTGGAACACACTCATTCTGTCACATGTATGTAAATTTGTTCCAGAACCACTACCAAGAGTCTGTCCAGACGTTTTTTGTAGGGTTCTGTTTTTGCGGAAATTTTCCTTATTTTTGTGAAAAAAAATCAAATTTTGTAAAAAATAATTTTATGAGAAGCAAAGTAATCTAGTTAATCTATCACAAAAAAAGAAATGAAATTCCGAATTTATGGTTCCATTAATTTTTATTTTATGAAAGGTCCATTTTTTCAGGTCTAGAATTTTGTGAAGGGTAAATTTTTTTTAGATTCTTTTTGCGAAGGGTCCAGAAAATGGACCCAAATTTTGGCTGGACAAACCCACGACTACATCCAGATATCAGTATTGATGTTACAGATCATCCATATCTGCATATAGACTATATTGCATTATATTACACTCAAAATTTGATAGAACTATATGCCAACTACAGCCGATCCTAGTTTTTCAAGCAACCGTAACTAAAAATGCTATAAGTGCAAAAACGTTTTAAGCGGGAAATGTCTAAAAATTATATCACAGTTTTACTCCGACCATAGCTTTTTTGTCGTGTTTAATTTATTAGCAAACATTACAGTACACATAAAGATTTACTAAGAAGCAATTATTTGTTATTTCATCCAATTTTTATGTATAAATACAGGATATAGTTTTCAGGGAAAAAAAGAACACGAAATATATACATTGGAAGAAAAGAAATCTTAACATTTGGATTGATGTATAATGCCACTCTGAATCTGGGTTTTCTTTATCAAAAAATCTATCATAGATGTGTTTTTTTTCCTCTTGCTATAATAAAATGTCTGTAAATGGCACATTTTCTTACCTTTCCACAAAATATCGAAAATTTTCCAGTCCTTTAATTGCTTCTGCAAACAATGCAACTTGTGGTGACTGTGGTTATCATCTGCAAATTTAAAAATTTTTATTTTTCCTCTACACTTTGAGCTTTTCTTTTTAACTTGCTCCGAGACATATCGACTTGGACTATGCTCGGCAAAATCGAATGCTTTTACTGCTTCATTTTCCTAAATTTCAAGTGATGAAAGCATGTTATTGGCGGTTTTGTGAAGGATTAAATTAAAGTATAGTTGAAAAATCCAATTTTTTTTCTGATAAAGCTGCTTTCAATTGCTACCTGATGCTGACGTCTGATAATTTGTCAAATTGTTTATGTTTTGTGTCCATGTCATTCAGCTTGATTTCGTAGAATAGATTCAGAAATGGATGAGAAAGACCCCAGTTTATTTCTTTGTAATATGCAGTTGTCTATAACAGTGATTCTCAACCTTTGGAAGCCAGCGGCCGTTTCATGAATTTTTGTTACTGGAAGACCCAGTAAAACATATGAATAGTGGAAAATAAATTGAAGAAAAGAAAACATGCAATCACTCACGGCTCAGTATGAATGATGTCAGGGCCGAGGTGAACTAAAAAAAAAGGCATCTGGTATCTGCAGAGATTTGAAAACCAAGCCCTCTTGCATTCTGGGCAAGCATGCTACCATCTACACCAGTGGTTCTCAACCTTTTTTTGTCCATGGCCCCCCTTTCAACCATTCAGGGTTCATACAAAATTTTCAAAATGAAAAGTAAGGAGTTTGTAAGGACTTTTTAAGGAGTTTCAAGCAGTTTTTAAGGAGTCGTGGCAAACTTCATAACTTACAAGTTTTACAGTAAAAAAAGGGGGCGGGGCATATAAGCAAATTTATTTTTAATTTGTAAACAATCTTTCCCTCTTCTCAAAAATATAGATTTAGAAATGGTTCAAAAATTACAAGTTTTGATGATTTGTTACCCGACATCATAAGAATTCATAAAATAATCAATCCACATACATGCTTTCTGTCGTCACCAAAGTGTTCTAAAACCTTCAAGTATTAGTCAAAAATATAACTCGTAACAGCATCACATAAATTATAAAATTTCTAAAAGTGATACTCATTCCCCCTCCAATTATTCAAAGTAAAAACCACAGCCGACAAAGATTTTTCTTACAAAATTATTTATATTTGCAGCAACTCTTCAGGGTTCATACAAAATTTTCAAAATGAAAAGTAAGGAGTTTTTAAGGTGTCATGGGGCCACGCCCCCTCCGAGAAAAAAAAAATTGCACCACTAGACAATAAAAGAAGCCCACATGTGAATTGATTTTCATTTAAATGTCTTTTTTCTTTAATTTCTATTTCAATGTTTCCAAGACTTCAACTTTTAGAATAAATGGTATGATGGGTAGGAATTTCAGCTGAAAAGGAAGAGATATGCAGTGACTGTATGCGCGAGTAACAAGCGACAAGAGAACACAAATTCGAACAGTAACAGCGCATGATGATCAAGATTAGGTATTGAGAAGTGTAGTAAGAAAGAAGAGAGAGTTGCGGTAGTAGATAGTATTAAAATGATTTAAAGAAATCGGAAGTGATGTACTGAGTTTGCAATAAATTTTGTTTTTATCTTGCTTGAGCTGTGGCCACTTCTGCCAGAGAGAGATACAAATACAACACCACAAAAGGCAAAATGCCCAACGAGGTGGCTAAGAAAAAGATGCCCATAAAAATATGGATGTCATATTTCAAAAATACAGCAACCCAATTAAAAATGCAATGATCTGCGGCATAATCACGGATCACTTATATGACGCACGGCACAGCTCGTCAGCATAGGATCCGCTATATACTTAGCATTTGGATCCACTAAGTATTTGAAGATCACTAGAGTGGCTCTGTAGGGGACTCAATAGGGAGAATGTTAGTTCAGGTGCCCACAAACTCGTTTTTCGCGCACCGAGTAAGACGCCATTAAGAATATGAAATATTCATATTTTTTATAAAGGGTGGTTGATGACGTAAGAATCATCCAACCCCCCCCCCCCCCGTCATCAAGTCAGCAAATCGAAAATCCCCCATCCATGCTGACGTAATACTTGAATGACCCTTAACATAAAGATATCTGAAAGTTATTTTCTGAAGGTTAAAAGGTTAAAAAAAGTGGGTTCAGCCATAGCGGCTGATCGGCTCGTCCTCCCCCCTCCCCCCTCCTGTAAAACCAGACGTGGCTCGAGCTGTCACTTTTAAAAGCCGGGTTTTACTAGCAGGTTTTCTATGCCGAGCGCAACGTGAATCACCCAGAGCGACACGCCGTCTATTCATCAATATGAAAAGCAGTACAACTGTTTTCCTACAGAGCGCAATACAGCTCACAACAACGCTTTACGTCGGGCGTGATTGGCAGACTGCTTCTAGAGGAGTTAAGCGTCGTGTGCCGTGCGTTTCAGCGATCTTCCCTTCATTTTCGTGTTGTGTCTCTTCCCTTTAAACCGGAGCATGCAGCCGATAGAGTAGATGACGCCAGGGTCATATACTATATAGCCATCCTGAGCCGATGCGCCACGCTTGGAAAACGCAAATGCGTAACGTCATTATGTAACTCATTACTGTCGACACGAAATGATCCAGTTAGGTTCACGCGGCGCAAAAAGCCTACTCCTAGGGAAACCTGGCTTCAGATCCCAGGAGAGATAAACCCATTGTCTCTCATGGAAACTCTTGTGTGTGGATAGAGCCTGTTTCTCTTTTTCTTTGCCTCTTTATTTACGGTAACCAATCTGCGAAACATATTCGCTTTCCCCACTGGACTGCAGTTTTTAGCATTTCAAGGCGCGGCGGCGAAAAGATACGCTTGTCATCGTCCCTTACTCCAGTGGAACTGAAATTTTTTTTCCTTTCTTCTTTATCAGTAGCGAGTTGTAATGTGAATAAAACACGTCAAAAAACTGCGGAAAGCAGTGACATTTTGCGGTTTCTCGGAATTTTCGAAGTGAGATATTGGCTGTAAGCAAATGGGAAGGAGGGATAAAATAGGAACAGTAGGAGAGAATTGCGGTAAAAAAAAAGACGATTGCGGCGAAAGTAGGAAAAATAGGAAAGCTGTGAGGTCTGCACTCGGTATACTGCGTAATATAGGAGGTTCAAGACATCGTTTCGCCGCATAAGTAAAAACTTGAAAAAACTTTATCACCACTGGGCATGGGGGAATTTTCGGCTACTGGTTCAGCGGAGTGACGTCGTTCTACGGACCATCGATTTCCAACGCTGACCAGTTTGCGACAAAGGCAGGAAAACACGTCAAAACTAGCGATTCTGTAAAAAATCATATTTTTAGAAGCAAAAGCGTATAATCGTATTAATTTACTAAATACGACAAAATCGTAATGGTTGGCAGGTATGCACAACCATTGGATGTTCCAATCCCATCCCCTGCTTTCACATTTCCTATTATAAAGGGAGAGAGCATTTTTTTTCTCTTTTCTTCCTCTTTATATTCGGGGGAAGCTTCCTCTTATTTTTCTATGCAATGCTATTCATCACCATGGGGAATGCCTATTCTAAGAAAGATCATCCCTTCAGAGAGAAAAAAAAAAAGGACTTTTTCAGGCGTGGCTACAAAAAGTAAGGAGTTATAAGGGCCCTTCTAGAGGGAAATGAAATGTTAGGAGTTTTTAAGGAGTTTGTAAGGATGTGCGAACCCTGTTTCATTTTGAACACAAAGCTACTTTGACATGCGATTACACCTAAATGGCTAATCTCAGAATATTTAAATTTTATTACTTTCGACATCATGACATTTTGATTTCCTAGAATATAATCAATCCATGTCAGGGTTCATACAAAATTTTCAAAATGAAAAGTAAGGAGTTTTTAAGGACTTTTTAAGGAGTTTCAAGCAGTTTTTAAGGAGTCATGGCAAACTTCATAACTTACAAGTTTTACAGCAAAAAAGGGGGCGGGGCACATATGCAAATTTATTTTTAATTTGTAAACAATCTTTCCCTCTTCTCAAAAATATAGATTTAGAAATGGTTCAAAAATTACAAGTTTTGATGATTTGTTACCCGACATCATAAGAATTCATAAAATAATCAATCCACATACATGCTTTCTGTCGTCACCAAAGTGATCTAAAACCTTCAAGTGTTAGTGAAAAATATAACTCATAACAGCATCATATAAATTATAAAAATTCTAAAAGTAATATTCATTCCCCCTCCAATTATTCAAAATAAAAACCACAGCCGACAAAGATTTTTCTTACAAAATTATTTATATTTGCAGCAACTCTTCAGGGTTCATACAAAATTTTCAAAATGAAAAGTAAGAAGCTTTTAAGGTGTCATGGGGCCAAGCCCCCTCCGAAAAAATTGCACCACTAGACAATAAAAGAAACCCACAGAAAAACAAAAGAACCCCACATGTGAATTGATTTTCATTTAAAAGTCTTTTTTCTTTAATTTCTATTTCAATGTTTCCAAGATTTCAACTTTCAGAATAAAGGGTATGATGGGTAGGAATTTCAGCTGAAAAGGAAGAGATATGCCATGACTGTATGCGCGAGTACCAAGCGAGTAACAAGCGACAAGAGAACACAAATTTGAACAGTAACAGCGTATGATGATCAAGATTAGGTATTGAGAAGTGTAGTAAGAAAGAAGAGAGAGTTGTGGTAGTATATAGTATTAAAATGATTTAAACAAATTGGAAGTGATGTACTGAGTTTGCAATAAATTTTGTTTTTATCTTGCTTGAGCTGTGGCCACTTCTGCCAGAGAGAGATACAAATACAACGCCACAAAAGGCAAAATGCCCAACGAGGTGGCTGAGAAAAAGATGCACATAAAAATATGGATGTCATATATTTCAAAAATACAGCAACCCAATTAAAAATGCAATTAATAAAAATTATAAACAATATATACACTTGATAAAATATTATATAATGCCCATAAAGAATGGGCAGATGTTAACCAAATAAGAGTTAAATCACTGCAAACTGTTTATGAAAATATGCTCATAAGCTACAAAATAACAACCAAATCCTTTCTATACATTGTTTTTTTTTTTCCAAAAAAACCACAAAAAGGAATTCTAAGAAAACTCGTCCAGTTTTTTCTTCTATAAGTCATGACAGCTTCACATGATCTGCATTTGTGAATGAGTCAAAAATTTTTATTAAAAATTAAATATTGGGGAAAGTTTATGAACATAGCTATACTGGGAGGAGGGGCAAAGCCTTCCTGCACCCTTTGGCGGCAACACCTTTTTCTCTTCACATCATATCTCGTTTATTTCGTCCCACTTCATCAGAGTGATATGAAAAGTGACATTGGAAAACACCAGCTTACTGAGGAATTTTATAATCTTAAAGCAACAAAAAAACCAATGAGATTCATCAAGCACCCTTTCAAAATGGGTCAACTTCCCTCATGAGGGTCCCCAGCCTGGAGTCCCCACCCCATGAGTACCACAAAAAATTTTAATTCATATTCATTTTACCAACGACTAAAATCCAAGAGCCTCCAACCAATGAGCGGGAAGTCAATATGCAGATTTTTTTTATGGGCCCGATAAATTGATTTATAGCAAACTTTTACTGCTAAAATTACAAAAGGCTGAAGCTGGTTTTCTGTGGTTCCCAACTTCAAGGAGCGAATGCGAGCAGATCTCCACTTTAAAAAGTCTCTCCATAGAGAGCAAGAGACCTACAAAGGAGTACAAATGTAATTCAATCATAACACATCACTAACTTCACTTCTGAAATATAGATGGCAGCACTGAAAAATCAAACACTACATATGCACTCAGACTGTTAGGCACACACACTTCCAGCACAAGTCCCTAGATAGTAAATTGCCCATAGATGGTAACAGACCTGAGTTGTGCTTGGTTTGAAAGAAAGAAAGCCCTTCCCCTCCCCCCGGAAATCACTCACTCAAATAATCTGGGAATGTGCCGCGGGCTGCTCAATTGAAGCAAGAATTTGCCACAAGCCACTTAATTCATCTGTAAGTGTACCGGCGCCACTTGAGGCCACATTTAGGCCATGTGTTGAGCACATGTATGCTTTAAAATAAGGGGCTGTTCAAGTATTACGTCAGCAAATTTTCAGCAATTTTTGACTCACCCCTCTTGTCAGAAAAAGTCAGCAAAACTCTCACCCTCCCCCTGTCAGCGCTCGACCCTACTAATGCTAGTCCTCCTAATGCTTATTGGTGGAATCTGAATCTGAATTAGGGGCTTCCCCCCAGATGATCAAAAATTTATTTTTTTAATCCACAAAATATTTTTTAAAAGAATTATAAAAATATTTTTTACAATTTCGAAACAAAATATCTTTATATGTTATTATAATCAATTTTTGTTAATTTCAATGCTTTTTGAAGGCTAAGAACCCAAAATTGCTCAAGAAATTCATTGCGACCCTACCTTTCTAAGCCCTTGGTAACCCTTGACCCGCGGTTAACATTCGGCCTGTGCGGACCAAATGTGGCCCTGGCATTATGTGGCCTGTCCCTAAATCTATTTTTGTAACAATGAACCAAGTGACACATTTACAAATCGCTTAAGTGACTCGTGGAACAATTCCAGACCATTTAAGCGATCTGTGGCACATTAAGCGATCCCTTGAGCATTGGTCCTGCCACCAGTGCGGTTCTACATCTCTCAAGTTATCCGCGGCACATTCCCAGATTACTTAAGTGATCTGCGGCATAATCACGGATCACTTATATGAAGCGCGGCACAGCTCCAGAGCATTTGGATCCACTAAGTATTTGAAGATCACTAGAGTGGCTCTGTAGGGGACTCAATAGGGAGAATGTTAGTTCAGGTGCCCACAAACTCGTTTTTCGCGCACCGAGTAAGACGCCATTAAGAATATGAAATATTCATATTTTTTATAAAGGGTGGTTGATGACGTAAGAATCATCCAACCCCCCCCCCCCCCGTCATCAAGTCAGCAAATCGAAAATCCCCCATCCATGCTGACGTAATACTTGAATGACCCTTAACATAAAGATACCTGAAAGTTATTTTCTGAAGGTTAAAAGGTTAAAAAAAGTGGGTTCAGCCATAGCGGCTGATCGGCTCGTCCTCCCCCTCCTGTAAAACCAGACGTGGCTCGAGCTGTCACTTTTAAAAGCCGGGTTTTACTAGCAGGTTTTCTATGCCGCGCACAACGTGAATCACCCAGAGCGACACGCCGTCTATTCATCAATATGAAAAGCAGTACAACTGTTTTCCTACAGAGCGCAATACGCTCACGACAGCGCTTTACGTCGGGCGTGATTGGCAGACTGCTTCTGGAGGAGTTAAGCGCCGCGTGCCGCCCGTTTCACACACACAGCGATCTTCCCTTCATTTTTGTGTTGTGTCTCTTCCCTTTAAACCAGAGCATGCAGCCGATATAGTAGATGACGCCAGGGTCATATACTATATAGCCGTCCTGAGCCGATGCGCCATGCTTGGAAAACGCAAATGCGTAACATCATTATGTAACTCATTTCTGCCGACACGAAATGATCCAGTTAGGTTCACGGGACGCAAAAAGCCTACTCCCAGGAAAACCTGGCTTCAGGGATGAACGCTCGTTACGGGATCCCAGGAGAGATAAACCCATTGTCTCTCATAGAATCTCTTGTGTGTGGATAGAGCCTGTTCCTTTTTTTTTTCTTCTTTTTCTTGTCTTTTTATTTACGGCAACCAATCGCTTTCCCCACTGGACTGCAGTTTTTAGCACTTTAAGGCGCCGCGGCGAAAAGATACGCTTGTCATCGTCCCTTACTCCAGTGGAACTGAAATTTTTTTTCCTTTCTTCTTTTTCAGTAGCGAGTTGTAATGTGAATAAAACACATAAAACACATAAAAAAAAACTGTGGAAAGCAGTGACATTTTGCGGTTTCTTGGAATTTTCGTAGTGAGATATTGGCTGTAAGCAAATGGGAAGGAGGGATAAAATAGGAATAGTAGGAGAGAATTGTGGTAAAAAAAAGAGACGATTGCGGCGAAAGTAGGAAAATAGTAGGAAAAATAGGAAAGCTGCGATGTCTGCAATCAGTATACTGCGTAATATAGGAGGTTCGAGACATTGTTTCGCCACATTAAGTAAAAACTTAAAAAAACTTTCTCACCACTGGGCATGGGGGAATTTTCGGCTACTAGTTCAGCGGAGTGATGTCGTTCTACGGACCATCGCACAACCATTGGATGTTCCAATCCCATCCCCTGCTTTCACATTTCCTATTACAAAGGGAGAGAGCGTTTTTTTTTCCTCTATTCTTCCTCTTTATATTCGGGGGAAGCTTCCTCTTATTTTTCTATGCAATGCTATTCATCACCATGGGGAATGCCTATTCTAAGAAAGATCATCCCTTCAGAGAAAAAAAAAAGGACTTTTTCAGGCGTGGCTGCAAAAAGTAAGGAGTTATAAGGGCCCTTCCAGGGGAAAATGAAAAGTTAGGAGTTTTTAAGGATGTGCGAACCCTGCAGGTTTCTTAGTTAAGTTGAAAAATTTAATTCCACTTAGAAAGATGGTAGCAGTCATTTTGACCGCTATAAAGATTTTGCATTAATATAATTACAAAAAATCCTGAAATAGTATTTTCTCTTATGCGGCCACAAATATTAGAAGAATAAATATTTTACCATGTTGTTTGCTAATTTTTTGGTATATATTTTGTACCAATCACAGATACAGTTATTCAATCAATAATAGGGCATCTATTGGATTTTGCTGCTTTTATTGCATTGGTACAAGTATCACCATTTTTGTGTTCGCCTGGAACATAAAAAAAAGACATTCACAGGATGAAGAGGCTAATTTTTTACTATTTTGTCAGGCATTAGCTAACTCATTATGCTCACCAATATGCTGCTGAGTTACCTTTCTTGTTTTAAAATTGTAGGTATATTTATTAACTAATGAGAACATCAAACCTGGTGGACAACTGTTGAGATGTATGTTGCTGGTTATTCAGTACATGGTGAATAATCTGCGAAAAATGAGCTTGTCAGCTGCTGATTTTGAAACAATTCATATCCTATATTGTTGGTAAGCAGAGAAAATTGATGTCTGCAGTATCAGGCACAAATGAGTTGAAAACTGCTGACATGGCAAATAATTATGACCAATATGTGTGTGTAGATGCTTTTGACTAAAAAAATTACCTATGCACAACAGGATTGTCATCAAAAACTGTCTAATGTATATGTATACTCTACAAAGTTAGGGATTTGACAGCTGTTTCCAATATTTCATTCTACAAATGCAATCTCTTCACAAATTCCTCAACTGTAACATATTTCAAACCTTGTCAGTAGACTGCCAAGTGAAAATAAAGCTGCGTATTACAAGAGTTCAAAAAATCATGATCAAAACTCATTCTACAGAAGCAAAACACACAAGCTTAGTCTTTGTCATAACAAACCATTTTGTCCAAAATTCAAAAAAAAATTGTACATGAACAAGAGTTTATTGCAAAAAATAAGTTGAAGAGAATAAATACAGTGCTCGGCAAAAGTTTAGACATGGATGAAATTTGCTACTAAAATTTAAAAAAAAATTACTTCTTAAATAATAAGGATTAACAGATACTTATGCCTCTGAAAATATTTTTAGAACATTTGCATATCAAAAGCATTGCTGTTATTCATAGTAAATATAAATTTTGGTGAAAAGAGTGAAATTAGTGTTTGCAAAAGTTTAGACACAATGAAAAATTTGCTATTGATTGTTGGAATATGCAAATTCACTACAAATGATGTCATTACTATTCAGTATTTACGTTCTTCCCAAGAGATAGAATCAGTTGTTTGAGATTCTGTGAGCTACAAAAAACAGTTCTGTTGCAGTAAGCCTAATATGGAAGTCAAAATGAGAAGGGAAGACTGTTTCGGAAATTGCAGATATCTTACAATATTCTAAAATGTTTATCTACTGAGTATCATAGGTGTAAGTTATTAAGGTGGTCATAGGTGTAAAGTTATTAAGCGTTTGGGGAGGGAGTCTCAGGCTCAATAATATGAGACCTTGTTTACACAAAGCATCATATAAATATGAAAATTGTAAAACAAACATTTGAAAAAATGATTCTCCCACCATCCTCTTGCCATGAACCTTTTCTAAACAATTTTTTTTTCAAAAATTCAGTGGGTTTAATTCAAAATCACTGGTTTCTATTTCTGAGAAGAAAAGCAGATACGCTGAGTAGTTTTTTATAACGACCACCATACACGCCTTCGACTTCCATATCCTTGGCGGTGCTGTGTAAAGTGAACAGTGCATTCAGAGATCTTTTGAGGCGGGCCTTGATTAAGATACTACACTGTTACCTAATTTCATCTCTTTTAAGAGTCTGAAGACTTTCCATTCCGCCTGAGCATCCACTAGTCAGTGACAGCCACAAGTTGCATTTTGAGACCAAGTTTTTTTGCCGGACAGTCCAGTCTTTAAACACTTTAACTGCAGCCTCTCTCGAACATTTCACAAATGCTAGTTTCGCTAACACTTGCTCCATAGCTCCTACAATTATCCCATGTTCAAAAAAAGATTGTCAAATCATGTTCCCCGCCACATCTTAACAAACAATTCACCAATACTACCGTCTTAGGAAATATTAAGTTTTCTTTTTTCATTAGCATAGCCCTCTAGCGACAACAGTGTGATACCATAGCTCATTTGCTTAAAACTGTCAAGTAGTCCTAATAATGATGAACTACATTAAATGTTTGTCGGAGCTGGGCGAGTGCCCAAAATGAGCGAAAAACTGTTAGGAAACAATGGTTCCTGGGCTTCAACAATGACTTTTGGAATGTTTACCGTCGTTCCCAAACAGTGCTTTTCAGACATGTATATGCCTTTACAATGTTTAGTCACTTCTTTAATGTAGCCAGTATATGTATAAGAATTTATTCCTTTACAATGGTTAGTTACTTTTTCAATTGAATAAAACCCAGGCAGCACTGGGTATTATATATAGCTAGCACCAGGGCTTAAGCTATGGTCGCATTTTGTGAAAAATGCGAAAGAAAATCGTAGAATGCGAAAGAATTAGTAGCCACTTTCGCAAAAATGCGTACAGGAGGTACGAAATGAGTAGACATACCAACCATTAATCATTACATTAGCATTGTAGCATTTTGCTAAATCTTTTCCCCCCATTTTCGCTTTTTTGCGAAAGGAATTTTTTATCCAGCTTAAACCCTGGCTAGTACCCTATAAATGAGGGCAGTACCTGCAAAGCATCTTAATCCAGAAGCCTTGGATGATGTGAGAGGAGCTGCGAGAAATATTGCCAATAAAATTATATTGAATGTACTGTATTTATGGGGCTATGATTCCCAATCAGTTTGTCACAGCTCTTAGTTACTGCCCTACTCGTGGCACCCAAAAAAGAGTGTAGATCATAGTTGTCGAGTAGGGGGACTGAAACAAATGTAATTTTGCTACCTCTCCCCTGTAAAAGTCTATGATTTTGAATGGTAGTTTTTATTTCCCTTGAAAATTCTGCCTTTTCAACAGTGCCGTCTTAATGCATGGGCTTACCCGGGTACCTCAAGAGAAGAGGGGGCCTCACAAAAATTAGATCTCAATGAAATTTCCCAGGTAGGGCCTCAAAAAAATCACTTGGCCCGGGGACCCATGGTAATCTTAAGATGGCCCTGCCAATCAAAATTGCCACCTAGGATTAAAAGTTTTTGTGGAAACATAGCAATGTTTTACACACTACAGCTTTGTACAAGTTACACATTTTTTTGCAATGACTGATGAAACACAAATTTTAAATAAAAATTTTGTGCATTGGGCTGACGGAGGCCAGCCCATGGACTCCCAAACCTTTTAAAATTTTCTCATTTGTTTTTAATTTAATTTAATTTTTTTTTCTTTTTAAATGTTATGCTGTAAAGCCTCACTACAATGACACTTGATATAACAATAAATCCTTCTACAACATTTTTCCAAATCTTGTTTGGAATCACCTATAGTCTCCAAAGCAAAATATGCCAAAATCTGCAAAGTACATGGCAGAACAATTAGTGCTACTGCAGAATAATCTGGAAGAATTTTAAGAAAAAGCACAGAAAACGCTATTATGGGGATTTTTACCGTAGAACATTTCCAGTCAGCTGAGGGCTCATCGCAGAACAATGCAAAAAATTCTACTTTGGGGCCTATAGTCTACTGTTAAACTCTTCTCAATACAACAATATCCTTTACTACAATAAACCCCTCTGTAATATCATTACACTGTAATATCATTACTTCTGTTTTTTTTCCCATCTTTCGCTCAAAATATTTGTTGGTATATTTTTAAACTTGTCACATATTTTAATTCCAGGGACGACTAATATTATTTGCACAGGCGGATTTAATGACGGTAGCAGCAGGCATGCATCCTGTGTAACGCATTACCCCTTGGGCTCTCTTCATACTTGTATTACCATTGTCATGCCACCAATAACCCCCTAGTTAACTAACACTATGTTATTTCCCCGGGAGAAAACCCACTTGAGTCATTAAGGATCATCACTAATTATTTAGTGTAGTATGTTGTATTATTTAGTATCATGTTGTATAAATTCTGATATAGAAATTATGTAAATAATTATATTTTGTAAAAGACCTTGTTTCACTGGTGGAGGGTGTCCACAAACTTCCGTTGGTGCCAATGATTCTTCTTTGATCTCACCCGTAATAGTCTTGTTGACATTGTGGGGAAGTTCAGCCAGCTTCCTCCATTTTGTTTGAACCGCTGCCATCCAAAAAGCAGTAATACTTGAAATAATTATTAATACATGTCACTATGCAAATCAGGATGAATAATGTCATAGTTTTCCTCGTGCTGCGAAGGTAACGAGTTCTGCAATTGGGCCGAGAACAAACCAGTTCTACATAGCCATGGGTGGAGATACGGGGGAGGGGGGCGCCCCAGCGTCAAAGATGGAGTCGACTGATCTATCGTATATATGAGCTGACATCATCATCATCGTGCCCCCCAGCAATAATGACCTTGCCCCCCCTCCCCCGGACTTCCAAGTCAATCTCCGCCTATGTACAAAGCTATAAATACCCTTGGAGATAACCGAACGATAGCATTTCTTTCACGCTTTCGGTCATTGCAGCAGATGACCTGCTAATTATTAATAACTCTAGTTGTTTTTTGAAATACTCTGATGTGTAAATAATTTCCTTGGGTTGAACACAGTTTAGCTACTCCAGCTGGTCCAGGTAGTTGTTTTATTGTTTTTCTAGTCAACTAAAATTTACTACATATTCTAGTCACAATGAATGTTCCAGAAAAATTTGGATGACCGATGAAATGATCGTGAGTTGTACCAACATAGAAGTCCTAGAATATGTTGTTTCTCTGGGTATAACTTCACGTGTTAGTGATTATCTTCATGAGTGGTCGTTGGATGTGATCCGGTACGTTCATCGAATTCTACAATAACTGGTGGCGTTCTCCATTACCGATCGTGTTCCTGAGATGAATTTTCCTCGATGATTGTGAACTGTCTCAAGTGAGTGATTGGATACTCAGTGATCGTCATAGCCGCAATGGACATAAGGGTGTCTTACTGAAAGAGTAGATTGTCTGTGGCTGTATCGGGTGATATCACTCTTATTTTTTTCATGAGATTTTCAGGTATTATGTAATTTAAAATACGAAATTGGAATTAATTTAATCTGTGATATTTGAGATCTAAAATGTAATTGTGTCAATGTAATTCTGTTTAATAATGTTTTGACTTGAAACTTGCCTTTGTTTCTATCAATATTGCCCGATGAATATGGGATTGGGAACTACGGGACTGTAGCTCCTAGTATGCTACACCTGGTCTCCAACCTCTGAAGGGCACTAGAAAACCTCAACTTTAGACTTTTTTAATTTAAGGGGCCCAATATTTTCTTCGGTGGTCGAGAACTCAACTGACCTTGACCACCTCTGGGTATTTGGTACCACTGATCACTGTTTGTGATGTTTTCAGTATTACTACTTTTTGTGTGATACACCAGTTTATTACAATAAACCACTTTACAAGGGTCATACAATAAACTGAATTTTATTTATCATTTTAAAATTTTTTGCGGTGAATAAATACTCAAAAGCACATTTTTTGGTGGTACTAATAATACAGATTCAGAAAATATGCCAATAGCAACATAAATTTGAGGGCACGTAATGATTGTCTCTAGATATAAGGACAATTCCTTGACAACTGTGGTATATTTTTTCTTGTTCAACAGAGTATTGTGACATCAAGGTTTCGCTGCATTCTATTTACAGACGTGCCAACTTTTGGAATCCAGAAATCTGGAGATTCTCCCGAAAGGGCCCCTCCCCCCGGCACTCGCATAGACTCGATCAAAAAAAAAAAAAAAAATACACAAAAAATTTGTTTCAAATTTTTTTTTCATCAATTAAGAAAAAGTTCGATTCCCCCACCCAAGGCAGGTTCTGTATTGCAACCCCCCGCCCCGAGCAGAATATAATTTCATGTCAGTCTTTCCATGCAGCATAGAGAAATAACATCTACATACACTGTTCATAAAACATAAGTTTCTTTTCGTGGATGCTATTCGCGATTGATAATCTCGGATATAAAATGTACTCTTAAAAGCTCTATATTTAGCTTTATATGGCTTAAAGTTTTATATTTTCTTTCTGAAGGCATATTTAATCGGTGGAAGCAATTTAAAAACTTCAAAATACAAAGCTGATGACAAAAAAAACTTGTGTTTACTGCACGGCTGTTAATGGGATACAATAAAGATTATACAGGAATTTCAGCAACCAGGGTCATGCCCCTGATAAATGATTGCTGATAAACGCTACGCAAACAAAGTCACGTCTTTGCCAGTTGCTTAAATGCGGTCACCAGGACTTTTTTACTGCTGCTCGATGGAAATGACCACGGCTGTCTTCTATGGTTGTTTTCCCTAACAACAACGGCAGTCATTGACGTCACAACAACGTGAAAGCTCGAGTAAAATCTAATTTTCTGCCAAAATCATGAGAAATTAAAACGAATCTGGAGAGCAGGAACAAGGATGAAAAATTCGGAGTCTCCCGCCTAAATCCGGAGAGTTGGCAGGTCTGTATTTAGCTATTTTTTATTTGTTTTGGTTTTAATTAGTCATAAAGTATTTTGTTGTAGAAATGTTTTGGCCCCAAACTTCTGAACTGGATACGTAAAATATGACTCATACTTTTACTTATTTCGGTTTCAATTATTAGGCCAGGATTATACTTAAAAGTTTTTATAAAACTTGAAAATATAATCGATAAAGGTGTAACATGACGACCTGGGATCCTTCACAATTTCTTAATTCTTAAATCTTTGTTTAAACCCCAGGGATCACTTGGCTACTGGAAACCACCAGAGCCCGTTCGGTCCATTTAGTTCGATAAGTCTGGCAGTCGGGGGGTGGGGTCTCCTGACTGACAGACAAGAACGGGACCAGAGGTGGGGCAGCCAAGGTCCCACATAAATTCTGTTTACACCGTGCCAGAGATCCCGGAGATTCATCCTGTTACCTTTCTCTTTCCATTGTGGGGTCCCGTGGCTCATTGGTGGGAACTGTGCCAAGCCATCAGCAAACTCAGAGAAAGTGATGAATTATTTGTGCAATGTAAGATATTAGTGTTTCGTAAATATGGTTATACATAAATATGCAATATTTTATCTTCAGGTCGTCTGTGGGCCATGAACCACTTTACAGCTTCATGAAATTCTTCATTGCGCAATAGGCCTAATATTGTGGACAATGGATAGGTCTTCAATTGTTTGTATTTGTATTGTTGCCAGATTCCGTGTATATTATTTTACAATATTATTCTCCCTGTGATATTATGTAAATGAGAAATTGTTGTTGCGTTTTATGCTAATTTCAATGTCAATGATTCATTCTTGTGATTGGATCCTGTCATGATATATGATATATATGGGTGTTATCAGATAAATAATGGAGTTGCAGCGAGATGCCCCACTATTCCAGCTCCTTCAAAACAGCTAGCTAATCCTTAAGGTATTTCGCACATTGAAGCATACGCCCAGGTGATCTCTCATTGATAGTGATGTACTGAAAGTCGTAAAGCGTGCCTCTGCACCGCTCGGGTCTCATCGCCCGCCCTATGGTTTGACCAGTGGCTTGGCCAGATAACACTAGGTGTGCTTCAACGTTGTCCTGGTTCCATCGTCTGCTCCATAGTTAGACCAGTAGCTTGACCGGATACCCCTTGGTGTGCTTCAACGTCGCCCTGGTTCCGTCGTCTGCTCCATGGATACTGCCTTGGTCTTGTAATCTGCTCTATGGTTAGACCGGTAGCATGACCGGATAACTCTTGGTGTGTTTCAATGCTACCCTGGTTCTGGTGTCTCTCCAACTGTTTGACACTCAATGGATTAACCGATCTAATGTCATGAACGTCCCTGGACTGTCTCCATTTGGACTGTAATCCCACTGATACAGGATTTATAACGATATGATATATGTGATAAATGCTCTCTGAGTCACCTCACAAATGATTCGATTGTTCTGGTTATTGATTTATTTAATTGTTATGTTTGAGAAAAATTAATTTATTGTGATAACTAACAGAGTAGTGTATTTACAGGGGGGCTAACGGGCAGCCCAGGGCGGCAAATTTTGGTGTATATAAAAAGAGAGGGAAAAAACCATTTTTTTATTCACGTTTTGATAAACATGTGGAAGTGTCATATGCGTCACTGTCATCATAAATAATATATAACTATTAATACATATTGATAAATTTTGTTTATTTTTTGTGTTTTTTTCACACATAGTGCCGTTGAAGTAAACATATATATGATTGTCTAACCTTCCTATTTACAGTGTGCGGCCTTCCCAAATAGTATTGACACAAGTAGAGGTGGGAGGGTGAGTAAGCATCCAGCGAAGCAAAGCAGCACTCATTTCAGATTACTGAAGGTATTGGAAAAAAGACAAGAGTTCAGCCGACATCCCCTAAAGAAGAGGGTATCTTCGGAAAGCTATCTATGAAGGGTGTTAATACAGTGGTTAGGACAAAAGAAGTTCTTTCCGTGACTGGAGGCTGCTGCACCTTTCTCAAATGACCACAAAGAACATTTCAATAGCTCAATTTCCGGCTCTCTTTGAAGGTAAAAAGACAGAACATTCCACTGATTTTAATGACGCCCGCCATAGATTCTTCTGCAACAAAGATGCTTTTATTGGCTCCAGTTGGGGCTTTGGTGAAAGTCTTTAAGAATGGGCTATGGTTGACCATCTGGGGGGATAGAAACAATGCTATAAATCAAATGGAAGAATTTGATTACAATATGATTCTTTTAACTTGTGTGAGAATCGAAATGGGATGAAGCTGGTCAATCCAGAACAACATCTGTTTGCAGTCACTAATTGGAATATAAAGAAATCATGGTACAGAATGGTAGGCGGGGTCACGCGATTCTGTTTACTGGTCCTATAAGGACAGCTCTCCTCATATGACGTTTTCCTGAAAAAAAAGGGGGACAAATGGAGCTTGGCAGAACCCACATTTTCATTAGTTGTATATACAGTATAACAAAACTACATTCGGTTATAAACGCAGGATTACCAACAAAACGGGAAAAGTGTACATTTTACACTTTTCCGAAGAAAACAAAGTAAATATCAAACACAGCTAATCATTTCTGATAAGTTCACACATTTTGTATTTTGTGAGAGTTTTCTTTAATGATAATTTATGAACAAACGGAACAATTTAATCTTAGAAAATTTAAATTTGGAATCCTCTGAAAGGGTGTGAACATAGTGCTTCAGTATTTCCGATTCTGGAAACAAGATGTTCATTTGTTTCAAAAAACAATTTCCAAGAGATTGGCCTATTGAATCACATGATATGTAACAATATTCATAGATCCTCGGCAGAAAACAGTCCTATTCTAATCATTTTTATATACAAGTTGTCTTACCTTCGAGTTCACGGTTGATTAAATTTGTCTGTGATATTTTCATTGTTCATAAGCCAAAAAAATGTGTGATCCTGATCACGTCGCCATTTTGAATTATTGTTGTTGCCAATTTTATTTTGCGAAAAAGTTGCTATAAAAATCTGTTTCACTATGCAAATTGGAGATGTTTATATTTTCCTATTGGTCATACTCTGATGTATATTTCTTTGAGATGGTCGGTCCCAGGAGTTGGATCGTACTGCACTTCCTTTTTAGGTATAAATATCCGGAGTCACGATCGTCACTTCGCCTCGCTTCTCAATTCTGCATTCGCCACTACTTCACTTGAGGTGGTCGCCTCTTGGTAAATCGTCTAATTTTTTCAGTTCGTAGAATGAATTAACTTGTCTCACTGGTGCTCATCACGTCGCTGGCTGGTTCCAGATCTCATCATGCCTCCGCTCTAGTCATTCGTTGTCACCACTGTCGTCCTGGTTCCTGCCATCACTTGTCCATCGTATGGCTTGGCATCGAACAAAGCTTCCGGCCGCCCGATCATCACCTCAGCTTCAGCCGTTGAATTTGCAGCACTCGCCGCCACGTGAAGCCTCGTCTCGGGTTGTGACCTTCGCTTGTTCCCGTCAAAATCGATGACGTCACGGCTCGTGTAATTCACGATCGTCAAATTTCTGTCGCCAGACTATATTGATGAGTCAACGGACTTGCATGGGGATTGGTATGAATTAGGGAAATAATTTTCTGATAATTATGTTAATCGTAACCTACGTAACTGTTAAAAGTGTTAATAAATTTACTTATGTTAAAACCTGGAATTTCTCTTGAAATCATTTGCTCTCTCTTACTGTGTATCGATTGCACCGATTTTGCCAGATCACAATCCTGGGTTGTTATGCAGGGATCTCGCAAGCTATGTTGTTTCCTTTTTTTTTTTTGTCGTAATGATATCGTTGACAACGTTGTTGCCTCTTGACTCGATATTTTACCTGTTTTAGGAGCTCTTCTGGCAAACTGACTCCCTCCCAGAAGGGAAGATCCATCTCCCAATCAAACGGTAGAGTCTGGGGTATGATTCTCACTTCGGCTGCGAGCAAGAGGTCCCGGGTTCAGACCCCGGTCGAGCCCCCAATTTATAGCGTATTGTTAAGCTACATTCCCGTGATTCAATGATCATTGATCATTTTTGTCGCACCATGGTAATTTTCTGCACACGAGGGCTAATTAGACTGAGACCTACAATTTATTGCCCATTCCGAACGGCAGGCTTGTTTTTTATACTCATCGAGAGGTTGGTGCGCTAACCCTTTAATAGGGGACTCCCTGCAGTAGCAATTTTTTGGTGCGGTTAAGTCGCCGTTTTTTGTTGTACCCCTGTGTCAGGAAAGTTTTCTGACAAGGACAAACTGGGTATCGAACTCGCGACATCTCTAAACATCCTTTGGTACTTTAGGCGAGCATCTTATTGACCGGGCTACCGCGCCCGTGAGTCAATGATCCGACAATTCAACAGGCAATAAGTGAAATAGGCAAGTTCCAGATCCAAACATTTATTGTTACAAATACTTAGAATAAGTTATACGTTAGAGTTCAATAGGAACTATTTCAGATACTCTGTATTTCTGGTTGGCAACAGTTCGATAACCGTGAATGAAGCCAGCCGGACTTTACCCACGATATCAGCAAAGCTTTTGAGGATGAGACCAAGACAATGGACTGCACATAATCAGCGGAAGTCTGTGGCTCTCCGCTAACTAAACAAGGTAATTGAAAATAATATTTCTTTACAAAGAATAATAACTTACATTGAACATAATCATCAAAAGTCATTGGCACAACCGGATCCTCGCCCGGGGGGAAGGACCTAGTGTTAGCTGGGGGAGGGGGATTATTGGGACATCGGTACATGTAACGGGAGTTCCAAAGGGGCGACACGTTACACCGCTTTCAAGTAAAATGCCTCGCAATGCTCCAGGTGGATGTGCTGGGCTGGTTGGAATCTGAATTCACTCTTTGGCTACTAAATCAACATTGCAAGAGAATCTGCTAGAATATAATATATTCTGGGCAACAAGTTGACCAAATATCTAATTGCAGATCTGTTGCGTATTACATTTATTTTGCATATGTATTGTGGGTTCAGATTGGATTCTGTGTATGCAATGTTTGGCAGAGATAGATTGTATTTTTATTGGCATGTGCACACACATGGTGGACTTGAGAAAATGCGTTCATACCCATGGTCGCAACTAAGGCAGTTCAGGGAGTCTGGTGCTCTGGGCATTAGACCATAGTGTTGAATTCACTCTTTTTTTGTTAAAAATTATGGGGGACTGGGACACCAAAATGACCCTACTTCTACTTTACCGCACACCAACTCCGGTCATATATCGCCATATGGCAATTTCCAACCAGTGGAGTTGGGTGGGAAATGAAGGTTCCATCCATCGGTGGTCGCCCCAGGCTTGGTGGGTAAAGAACTTGCTTGCGACGCTCTATGCCCGGATTCGTACCCATGGACCTTCATGGTAACCTTCATAATGGACGACAAGCATCTTTACCATTGCGCCACTCTGTCACACCAAAATGGCACTGTCCCCAAACAACAGAGTAAATTCCCTTTTCCAGTTACGAGTCGCAAGTTGCTAAGAACCGGGTAGCAGTCACACTGGACCGTAAAACAGGATTAAAGTTTATGATAATTCTCATTTAAATTATTTCATTTGTATTAACACATTGCAAGAGTAAGGATACGAGACCTCAGTTTAACCTCCTCTGACTCGTGGGCAGATATACTAGGCATTTCCACCCATGTTGAGGGCACCGCCTCCCCCCACATCAAAGGCGGAGCCAACTGATCTAATGAATATGCATATATATGAATTTACATTATCGTCATCGTGCCCCCAGACTTTCAAGTCTATCTCCACCTATGGTCTGACTAGAATTTAAAACTTGTTCTTCAGCTGCAGAAAGTTACCAACTATAGAATTCGTTGTTATATTCTGAAGACGATGGAGGGGGAGACTTGTGTTCGATATTTTCCCCTTCTTTTCTCTGTCCAATTCAAGATGGTAAAAATATAATACTGGGAAAAACAAAAACGAGATGACAGTGATAGGATATCGCGCCTACAAGAAAGGATTAAACAGTTTCACTATTATAGCTGAAAATCACCCATGTGAGAAGTGTTAATTTGATTACATATTTTGTTTTACAAGGTTTTTAACAGCTGGCTGATGTGAAGATGAATTTCGGGAAAAAGAGAAAATTCAGCTGCGCTTGTAGGAATCTATAGCCCACGTTCTCTCACTTTCTGGGTGAGAGTCCTAGATGTCCTGTCATCTATGACACTATCAGGTTGGAAACATTTGTAAATAAGATGACAAAGGCTAATGCTATACGGTTGCTGCTAGCTGGTGAGACAGTTCAAAAGTTTACTCCCAGGGTGACAGGGTAAACCAAACAAACATAGTCTACGATCTTTACTGAATAGGTAAAGGATGTGGAAGTTTTGGATTTGAGGATACTTTCTTCAGAGATTCAGTAAAACAACAGTGAGGGAGTAAAAGAAATGTGATGAAAGAACATGTGTCCATACTTAGAATAAGACAACCATAAGTATTCTTGTGGGCATTGTATAATATTTCATCACGTACATATATTGTTTGTAATTGCATTTTTACTAGGTTGCTGTATTTTTGAAATATATGACATCCATATTTATTATGGGCATCTTTTTCTCAGCCACCTCATTTGGCATTTTGCCTGTTGTGGCTTTATATTTGTACAGTACTTGCTATAAAGAAAGAACAAATCCCGGATAATACAGATTAAGGAATTGAATGATCTGGTATTTCAATTTCTGCATAAGATACAGTGAAGCCTCGACATACATAATGATACTGAACCAAGAAAATATATCTTTGTAGAGGAATTATCATTAAATCGACATTCAAAATTACTGCTGTTGGCAACTTTTCTAAATTGACATTTTCAGTATCAACAAAAAATGCACCTTTCTAGATGTGTATTGCTCCTATAAAGGGGTTCATCACAATACACTTTGATGTATCGCACAATAAAATAGTGATGCCGAACAATTTTGGTGATTAGGTGATGCCCAACACCAATATTATTAGACGTCCTCAGAAGAATTGAAACATGTGACACGAGTTAAAAAATATACTGAAGGATATTTTGAACGAAAAATAATAAAAGTTGTAGCGGTTTCAAAATCCTAAAAATATTGTTATAGAGAGTTTATCATAGTAAAGGATATCGTTTGTATCGAGAGAAGTTTAACATTACAGACTATAGGTTGCTCCAAGCAATATTTGAAAAAATACTGTTGTAGAGGGATTTATCGTTGTAGTGAGGTTTCACTGTATATATCTCTTTTGTGGGCATTGTATGTAAATTGAGCACAAGATTCTTTTGTGACATTTAAATTTAAAACCATCATTTTGACATGCCCCCTTAAAATGTGCTTTTCCTGTCATACAACCTCTTCGGCGGTCACCTCCACAGACGGTTACGTTGTTTTTATGGAACGCTGAGTGGCCATCTTAGAGGAGTTTCACTGTATTTGTATGTGATGCCATACGAAGCACGTGTATTACGCTTTCTTAACAATAACTTGTAATTTTTTAAATGTATGTTTATTACTGATTAGAATTCCGTACACATAAATTAAAATACCTATTTTTAAAATTCCTTGAACATGTTATTTCAATAATCAATGAAATATGCACTTAAAAATTCTTAAATTCTGTTGTAAACTAAAAAAAGGTGGAAGAAAATGGATCTTGCTATATCCTTCAGCTGGGAACCCAGGTCGGCATTTCTTACGGCCCCCTTCTAAGGTAAATTTATAGTGTAAAAGACATGAGGGTAACTAGGCTCATACCGGTCTGCAGTGGTACAATCCTCTTAGTACTAAGCCCCTTCCCTCATGTGTTGTGTTGCCAGGGTGGCCATTACTGGACGCGTGGCCCGGTAAGAAAATAATGGGCAAGATTCATCTCAACAATTACGGGGCACCAAAAATGTTTAGGACTCCCATCGTCTCCATTTTATATATATTTTTAGGGGGAGGATAAATCAGCATCTATTATTCCAGAATGTATAGGAATGCTGAGAAATATCTATAAAAAATGTAAGCACACAATTAAATGTAAATTAACACAAAATTTGATGAAAATTCAGCACAGAAGATAAATTAGAATAATGAGAGAAACAATTCTTGAAACTAATGGAATTTTTAGGTGATGAATCAAAAAAATAAAGAAATAATTCCAGCACCACCAATGAAAATTAAGAATTTATGAAAGAAATATTCCATAATGAAGGTAAAATCAAAATCAACGGTAGAAAATAATTGCAAAATTGATGGCAACTCAGAATTAATGGAAGAAATAATTTCAGAATTGGTGAAAGCCTCCAATAATTTACAGTGAGTTTAGACAGCACCACCTACCTTCTATAGGTGGTGTTGGTTCAGGGCTCCATAAAGCGAGGGGCACAGTGCGATTGCAACTGTCACAAACCCCTAAGGGCGCTTCTGGTACGGGCTATTTTTTCCAGCATGGCCCGTAGCCGGTCAATTTGTCGCACTCAACTTTTCGTGCTCAATTTGTTGCTGTACAAATTCGTTGCAGTGCCAATTCGTCATGGTACGAGTTTGTCGCAGTGTCAGTTCGTCTTGTTACAAGTTTGTCGCAGCTCTGATTCGTAGCTGTACAAGTTTGCCGCCATGTCAATTCATAGTGAAGTTAATTTATATATTGTAGCGCAGAATCAATTTTTTTTTCCCCTTGAACCATCGATTCTTCACTGTACCTGTTCCACGCGAGCTTGTATGTAGGTTTTTGTCTTACACATGAAATAAAAAACATGAACAAAAGTGTACATCCAGTTAATGGAAAGTTCATCAAAATTAAAATTACAATATCAATTACATTTAAAAATTTAACTGCATTTAAAAATTTAATTATATTTGAAAATTAAGTTATAAAAATTTGAAATGTTAAGTAATTGATTTTTGCTGTGATAAAATTTTAGTATCTCCATAAGGACCTGAAATATTTAATTAATTAATAATTAATTAAATTAATATTTAATTTTCACCGTATAAGCTGCACTTCCCGCTTTTGTTGAGATTTCTATTTCTCACAGCAAAGGGAGTTGGGCACAGATCAAGGGTAGAAATGTACAGTGCTTATGAATGACGATTCTATGAAGTTTTCATATTGCCCACAGGATGAGCACAGACAAAGACTATGTAATCACCAATAAGAAAGACGATTATTGGTCAGTCGCATAGATATAATATAACCATTAATTGTATGTCTGATCAGTCGTATATCTTTGGCTGGCTTGTTTGAATATTTTCAAACAAGCGTCTAAGTTTTTGGTACAAGGTTGGTGTGCTTGGTCTACATTTCTCTGTTGGCAAAAAGATGGAATATTGCAAAACCGAATGGAAATGATATGTTGGTTTGCGTGTGTGTTTAAAAGTTTTTCCCCATAATTCATGTTTCAAAATTAAAAAAACTTTTAATGCAATTGAATGAATTAGCCTATAATTAATTTTCTTTATTTGAGTTTAATGTTGTATCATAATATAGAGATACAGATTATACAGATGACAAAAAATAATGTAGTACTTTTTAAATTAAATTGTTTTAATTCAATTTAAATTGCAATAAATTGAAATCTACATATCGTTAAAAAAAGAAAAAATTTATGGTCGTTTAAAATAGCAAATCATTTATTACTCTATTGATCATCACCCGGTTTTTTATTGCAATATTCACATTAGATAAGTGTTTAAATAAAATGTTACTCAAAGGCACTGAAGATAAATAAAGGTTTAGATATTGTGGATGTGGAGTGTTTATATGTGCGATACAAATTGTTTTTAAAATTAAAATTATCCTGATAAATATAGGCTATAATCAGAAGCGGATTTTATAGTTTTTCCACCTGGGGCTATTCAAACCTTGCCTCCCTTCTCCCTTTGTAATTCATGTTCTTGATCACCAATTACTCAATTTGGTTACGCCCTTTCACTTGAACTTGGGATAAAGCCCGCATTTCCCCTCCCCACCCAGGAAATATACCTCTGAATACAATCTTATATTGCCTGTTGATGTTAATTCACTTGTGTTGTGAGAGGAAATTGTTACTAATCATTGGCTGGAGCCATATGAGGTTCGTGTACATGAAGTTACATACAATAGGCTAATTAAAAGTCTGATTTCATTATTTTTACTTGAGAGTTACTTTAGAGTTGAAAAAAAAAATCAAAAATCGATTGACATTTGCAGTGGTGTTAGAGACGGATGCTGTGGGTGCCCACGGTATTTTATGGAATAGGTATGAGCACCCAGAGAAATAATTCAGAAATCAAAATTTACTACTTCAAGATCAAGACAAGAACCCACAAGTTCCAAACACTTCCGGCATCCTTGGCCAATGAAAGCTGCCAACATGAAGGAAACATTGAGGAAGGAGGGAGGAAGGGCTGAAAATCTCTATTCATTCCGTATATAAGGAATGGAAAAAAACCCGTACTCAGGAGGCGAAATGGTGCATTGTATATTCATGAGTTATTGGAGTTGGGGGCTCAAATGACATCAGCAACCAGTTTGAAATTGTGCAGGGGTGGGGGGCGGCACCTCGATCGCAATTTATTATCTCGATATGCACCCCCGACACTCCTCACTGCAAGAAATGGAAATCCCTACAGAAAGCAGGAAGCACGGCCTATATGATGGAAACTAAATTTTCAAAATTTATTTGATCCCAAGGTATTATCTTGGTGTGCTCCTCAACGCCCATCACTGCATAAAATGGATGTCAATATGAAGTCAACAATCAGTATCGTGAAGATGCTCTAAATTAAGTTACAGCCAGAAGCGGATAAAGGTCAGTTGAAAATTAGGAAAAAAAATGTAAAGTAGGGGCCAAGGGCGTGCTTGGCATACCCACCGTTAAATCCGCCTCTATTTATGGCTCGAATGTACGTTAACTGAGTTTTTATCAGCCTGATGACCAATTTTCATCCGATTTGAAAACCATTGTGTTAAACTAAACATTGAATTGCAGGATTCTGCGATCTTTTCATAAATAGTTCACCTTTCGATCATATTTGGGGCTACGGTTTCTTGCTGAGAACATCAATCGGATGATTTTTTTTCAAAATAAATTTTTTTTTGTTCTAAGTAAATTCAAAATACCTGCACACTTCTTTAACCTTGGCCAGCTACAAGAGTATTTTCCCGCTGCACGCAAGTTAGTTTACACACGGGCCCTCTTAAATCATTTCAAATAACATTTTAAATAAATTAACAAAAGCAATGATAAAAAAAATCAACAAAAGTAACGATAGAACAAACAAATGTAACATGAGCAATGCTCTAAGAAAGGAATTCAGCCCTTAGGACTAAAACAAGGTGAAAATGAAAGAATGGGTGAGTATGTGGAAAAATAAGAATGAATGGTAGTAGAGGAAGGGAAATTTTTTTTTTTTGTAGTATGTCCTGTCATGCTAGTTTGTTTCCGACTGGCTTTTCCATAAAATGATGACTCATTAACCAAGAGGCTGTCATTCTAAGCGCCTTGAAATTATGTTATGCTGATATCATACAGTATACTCCTGAAAAGGGAGCTAACAATAGTAGTACAATGAAGGGAGGGAGCAAAACAGCGACTTTGTGAAATGATAAAGTTCCTCCTTAGAAACACAGACAGCAGAAAAGCGTGAGAGACTGAGATCATGGTGTTTTGCTAAAACAACTGTAAAAAGTGACCTGGGCCTGAAAATGTATATATATAAAATTGATTTTCTGTGTGTTTATGTTCTCTATACAAATCTACAATTTTAGATCGATCGTCGCCAAATTTAGCATATATACCAAATGGGACCCGACTTGAACGATAGGCTACTTTAAAATTTCGCCAGACCAGGGCAAATGCCCTAAACGGGCAAAAAACTGTCCGGCAACAATGGTTTTTGGGCCTCAACAATCACTTTCCAAACGTTTACTTTGGTTACCGTGGTTCCCTAGCAATGCGTTTCAGACGTGTATATGCCTTTACAACGGTTTGTCACTTCTTTAATCCTGTTAGTATATGTATAATAGTTTATGCCTTTATAATGGTTTGCCACATTTTCAATATACTCTCAGTAATGAGGCTTTTTGAATAGACGTCATAATCATCATCACTTCGAGAGTCAGGAAAAGGGTGATCCTCATAGAAATCAGTGCTAAAATTGTCGATTTTACTGTAGAAATGCGGAAATTAGTGGGATTTTCCGCCCCATCAATAATTTTAAAAATTGTATTTAATTCTCGATTTTTGAAATATTCAGTTCGCTTAGAGATATACGAAGCCCAGGAGATTAAATATGAAGTAATTAGCCAAACCTATACTTTTGAGTTGGATATTCGAGCAATATCATTGATTTCATTTATATCTTCTCAAGTATGAAAATTAATGTCTCCATATTGTCTCTTTTGATATTTATTTGCATAAATTCATGTGGGTTAGGATATTTTAAAATTAGTTATGAGCCCGTGAAAAGTGCATCGAAAAAATTCCACAGCTTTAACTAAGGATTTTTGATTTTTGGAAGCTGGAACAGACAGATGGATAACTTGAAGTTCAGGGGGGGGGGGAATCGAAATACCTAGCGCCCCTTAAAAAAAAAATTATATTCATTTCTACGTTTCTGTGTAAATCTATATTTGTTTATTTCATGAATCGCGCAGGTCGCCATATTGGTTAACTTGGACACAGTTTGTATGTCCCTCAAGAAAAAGAGAGGGAGATATCACGTGATCCAAAAAAGCCTCATTGAAGAAAACCCGGGCAGTGCCGGGTATTATAGCTAGTAAGTAATAAAAGTGACCAGCTTCTAAAAAAGTGATTTTTAGAGGAAAAAGGGGCACATGCTGAGCCATGCACTTATAACAAGGAGCTCATTTCCAGCAAAAATGCTTGTTAAATTCAGTCATTTTGCTAAATCTGTATTCAAGTGAAAAACAAATGCAATTTCAGAGAGAAATTAAGCTCTTATAGCAAGTCTATATACAGGATGCATAGGTAACAGGGTGTATGGCATTTTGCATTTGGCAAAGTGTCCGTATAAAAAGTTACTTTTTTTATATTTTAATAACTATATCATCCCTTGCTACATGAACAATATATCTGAGCATTACATGCTATACTTTTTCTAAATAGAAGTATGCCTCTAGAATCAACAGTTCACCAGTAAAATGCTTATGCCCTGTTACCTATGCACCTTGTATCATGGTATGGATATTAAGCATATGAAATATTTATTCCACCATTTTCTAGGAACTTTATAAATTTCTATTTTATCTTTGACAGTTAAAACTTTGCATTTTGAACATTTTGTTTCCTAAAAAAATAAACAGAACAACACATGGGAAAGGAAAACTTGAAAGGGAAAATATTGAGTATAAGGATGTACTCAGTCCAACACATGGAGTGTGTACTGGAAGTTGAGCAGGAGCTGAATCAGAAATTTTTCAAAATTCTTATTGGTCTGCTTCTTATCTTCACACATACACATTTCCCATCCTCACCCTTCCCTTCCACTGAAGTGTTCCTGTTCCTCTACACTGACAACAAACCTTATGGGGGGTGATAGGCCTTTTGTTGAATTATTTGACTGAATTTATGTCTCGTCAAATGTATTATGAGAGGCACAAGAAACTCAAACAATTCTGTGGTTCTTTCATTTACTCTTTTAATTTTTTCTCATTTTCATGTTTTTTGAAGTTTCTTTTTCTGAGCTACAGTGACAACCTGCTCGTTAAAAACAACAGAATTGCCATGCAATCAACATTGTACCAAGCAAATTGCATTAATTTGCTTGTTATATCCAGACTCTCATTAAAAGTCTGTCCGACTGTATATATATTTTGTCATTGCAAAAACCACATTATATTTCAACAGTATTTGAAAGAGACCAGTTATTGAAAGTTACAAGAAGTTACTTACTGATCTCCATATTGTCAAGCTGGAGCAAAGAAAATATGAAATAAAAATTCTGAATCGATACTTTGAATATTAATATAATTTGGATTTCTAATACTGTATAACTATTATTATTGTACAATGCAATACTAATATAGCCCAACATGGCTAGTAAATAATTTTACATGCAGAATTTACAGAATGGCATGGGCCTTCATAAAACTTTTATAGTTAAAAAAAATACATATATTTGTTAGACTAGTTTAACCTTTTAACGGCCAATGTTCCCAATTGGGAACATCTGTTTTAATAATTAGGAAAACATATTTTTCATTCATAAAAGAACTTAATTTTTTTTCCCTTGAAAAGGTGTGCAATTTCAAACTTAAAAAATTTAAAAAAAAAACAAAAACTTAAATTTCAATGTTGTTTCTATGTTTTTGTCGATATTTCTGAACTAAAAGATCAGGAGCAATAAAAGGAAAAATAATGACAATCAATCTAAATCTGAATTCGGCCATTAAAAGGTTAAAATAAGATCATATGTGTGAGATGGAACAATCTTATTTTTGTATGAAGAAATCAAAACCAGAAGTTTAATACCAGGTGTTTCACGAAGGACCCCAACTTTGAAAATGAATAACTCGGAAACTGTGATGGATAGAAGCATGAAACTAGTGGTATATTTATTTTAAAAAAAACCTAAGAATCTGATACAGAAATATCAAAATTTTGGTTACAAATTGTGCCGATAGATGGCGCCACTGGCAGCATTATACATCTCTGTAAAGAGAGCTCAGATGCCAAGAACGATCAGTCATTGAAGATTTCGCCATTGAAACGTGACCGCTATTAGCAGAGAAAGACATTCCAGAAGTGATGTATTCCACGGAGGAATATGTGTTTATTGTGTTGGGGAGTACCACCGATTAAATCACAGCCCTACTGCCACAAGAAGTTTTCAAACGCGATTTCAAGTTGCAAAAGGCCCAGATAGGAAAACAATTTGTGACCTATTCAAAAAATTTCAACAGACTGGCAACATGCCTGATGCGTTAGTTGAAAATGTGGGTCCCACCTACTCCGTCACTACACCTGAAAATGCAACCACCTTGCTGCAGATATTGAGCGTCATTCGAATAAATCTGTCAGCAGACTTGCAGTTGAATCCAGAATCATGTCATCCAGCATGTACAGAATCTTGTGGAAGACATTAAACATGTTTCCATACAAGATTCAATGCCGGCACGCCATACCAGTTAGAGCTGAACGACAATGAGAGGATTTCACTAACAAGATGCTCAACATGATTGATGGTTCTGGTTCTGATGTTGACTGAATATGGTTTACAAACGAGGTACATTTTCATCTGGATGGTGTCGTTGAGAGACACAACTGGCGATTTTGGGGTACCGAAAACCCACATTTGTCTCACATACGACTACTCCATTGCCCAAAACTTACCGTTTGGGCTGCAATCTCCTGCAAAGGCATCATTGGGCCCTTTTTCTTGCGAGAAACAGTGATGACTGACCAGTATATTGCGCTTTTGAAACAATTTGTCGCCACTCAACCGGCGTTGGATGATCGACCGTGGAACAGGTACAGTGAAGAATCGATGGTTCAAGGGGAAAAAAAAATTGATTCTGCGCTACAATATATAAATTAACTTCACTATGAATTGACATGGCGGCAAACTTGTACAGCTACGAATCAGAGCTGCGACAAACTTGTAACACGACGAACTGACACTGCGACAAACTCGTACCATGACGAATTGGCACTGCAACGAATTTGTACAGCAACAAATTGAGCACGAAAAGTTGAGTGCGACAAATTGACCGGCTACGGGCCATGCTGGAAAAAATAGCCCGTACCAGAAGCGCCCTTAGGGGTTTGTGACAGTTGCAATCGCACTGTGCCCCTCGCTTTATGGAGCCCTGAACCAACACCACCTATAGAAGGTAGGTGGTGCTGTCTAAACTCACTGTAAATTATTGGAGGCTTTCACCAATTCTGAAATTATTTCTTCCATTAATTCTGAGTTGCCATCAATTTTGCAATTATTTTCTACCGTTGATTTTGATTTTACCTTCATTATGGAATATTTCTTTCATAAATTCTTAATTTTCATTGGTGGTGCTGGAATTATTTCTTTATTTTTTTGATTCATCACCTAAAAATTCCATTAGTTTCAAGAATTGTTTCTCTCATTATTCTAATTTATCTTCTGTGCTGAATTTTCATCAAATTTTGTGTTAATTTACATTTAATTGTGTGTTTACATTTTTTATAGATATTTCTCAGCATTCCTATACATTCTGGAATAATAGATGCTGATTTATCCTCCCCCTAAAAATATATATAAAATGGAGACGATGGGAGTCCTAAACATTTTTGGTGCCCCGTAATTGTTGAGATGAATCTTGCCCATTATTTTCTTACCGGGCCACACGTCCAGTAATGGCCACCTTGGCAACACATGGGGAAGGGGCTTAGTACTAAGAGGATTGTACCTTCTCTGTGAGAAATAGAAATCCCAACAAAAAGCGGGAAGTGTGGCTTACGGTGAAATTAAATAATAATTTAATTTAATGATTAATTAAATATTTCAGGTTCTTATGGAGATACTGTAGGGGGGGGGGGGAAACTATCGAGCCCATGGGGCAGATAGAAGTTTACAGTTAAAGATAGGCTCACTGTAATTTGGGGAATATCATACAAACCGAAATTTTTCCACATGATATTGAAATTTTATCACAGCAAAAACCAATTATTTAACATTTCTAATTTTTATAACTGAATTTTCAAATATAATTAACCGTTTATATGCAGTTATTGCAAAGTTATTGCAGTTATGTTTAAATGTAATTGATATTGTAATTTTAATTTTGATGACCTTTCCGCAATGACAAAAAATAATTATTTTCAGTAAACTGGATGTACACTTTTTTTTCATGTTTCTTATTTCACATGCAAGACAAAAACCTACATACAAGCTCGCGTAGAACATGTACAGTGAAGAATCAACGGTTTGACGAATTGATTCTGCGCTGTAATACATTAGGTTAGGGAAAAAGAAATCCATTATGTTTGCGTGAACTTCAAGACTTTATTTAACATATTTTGGATTACCAATTTTGGTCAATATGCACCGTTTTGTTCTATAATTTGTTGCTATTTTAAAGGTAGCTTCATAATGCCTCTCTCATTGAAGTCTTAGTCCCTATGGGCGAAAAACTCTAGTAATCAATCAGAATCTTCTCTTGTTGCCAATTTCTTATCACTAAGGAAGTTTTGCAATGCAAGAAAAACATGGTAATCGCTTGGTGCCAGGTCCATACTGTATGGTGGATGCATCAAAACTTTTCAACCAAGCTCCCGGAGTTTCTGGTGAGTCACTATAGATGTGTGTGGCCTGGCATTGACAACTTACTCAACCGTTTGAAGCTAGCGATTGACCAGAAACATTGGCCAGGCCACACACGTCTATAGTGACTCGCCAGAAACTCAGGGAGCTTGGTTGGAAAATTTTGATGCATTCACCGGAACAGCTTCGATATAGGGGACACGCCAAGTTGGCGACCTTTTGTCGGCGATAAGTTGCCATCGTTGGCGCGCTCTGGTTTGTTGTTGTTCTGCTGGGTTGTCGTTGTTCCAGAATATTCGAAGAATTCTGCGAGGCAGTGGCGCTGGTTGTTGTTTTTCCGTGTTCCTAGTGTCCTAGCTCGTCTTTCAAATGGGTTTTACTGCCATTTTAAAACTGGTTTTCTCTTTTTTCCATTCTATTCTCTCTCTTTTTTTCTTCCAAATGACGTCACCTTATAGCCGCGGCGTTTTGAAAAACCGTTGGGATAGTTCTTCATATTTTCTCTTCCTTCCGTATATACGATGTAGTGTGTGTGACGGATTAATTGGAATTATTTTGGATATATTTTCCCTCAGGTTGTTGTTCCCTTTAATATTTTCCAGTATTTATTCTTTTCTACATGCAGGATGCCCCTGCATCGTTATTATTTTATTTATTTTACCGTTGTTTATTTATAAGAACCCGGATTCCCGAAAAGAGAGTCCGGGTTTTAATTTATAATACATAGAGTATACTTATTTATACTACATGCAGGACCGTTATTTATTTATAAGAACCCGGATTCCCGAAAAAAAGAGTCCGGGTTTTCATTTATAATTATTTTTTTTATTATAATTATGCTTGTTGGTTTTAGCATTTTTATGCTCGCTCAATTCAGCTGTTATTTACGTTTCCATTTCTCTTGTGTTTCATGACATTTTCATATTGTTTTCTATGCTGGCGATATTTTTTTTCGGCGCTCGTAATGTGTCTAACGGCCTTGGCGACTTTTGATGGAGTCGTCGGACATATTTGGCGCCGAAAAAAAAAGTCGCCGAAAATCGCCAACCTGTCCCCTATACCGAAGCTGTTCCCATTCACCATATAGTCCGGACCTGGCACCAAGCGTTTACCATATTTTTTTTGCATTGCAAAACTTCCTTAATGATAAGAAATTGGCATCAAGAGAAGATTGTGAAAATCGATTACTAGATTTTTTCGCCAATAGGGACCAAGACTTCTATGAGAGAGGCATTATGAAGCTACCTTTAAAATGACAACAAATTATAAAACAAAACGGTGCATATTTGACGAAAATTGATAATCCGAAATATGTTAAATCAAGTCTTGAAGTTCACGTAACCATAATGCATTTTTTTCCCCAACCTAATATAAATTGATGTCACGACAAATTGACACGGCGACAAACTTGTACAGCCATGAATTGGAGCTACGACAAATTTGTACCACAACAAATTGACACTGCGACAAACTCATACCGCGATGAATTTGTACCGCGACAAATTGACAAGTTGCACAACAAGTTGAGACACTACAGAGAGTCACTGACAATTTCATTCTTTGTTTGTGACGTGTGTTGTGTGATAGGTGCACATTTTGAATCGCTTTTGATGTGAATGCAATGAAGGCTGCTTGCATTATCCACTATGTATAGCCTACTTATGGTAACGTCGCCCGCAAAGCCATCTATTGGCGCAATTTGTAACTAAAATTTTGAGGTTTCTGTATCAGATTCATAAGGTTTTTTTTAATAAACATACCACTGGTTTCGTGCTTCTATCTATCACCGTTTCGGAATTATTTATTTTCAAAGTTGGAGGTCCTTCGTGAAACACCCGGTAAAAATACAAATACAATGCCACAACAGGCAAAATGCCCAACGAGGTGGCTGAGAAAAATTCTAATGCTAAGAAGTCGCATACCTGCTGTTTGGCAAAATTCTTTGCATATTCATCAATTTCTTCATCAGTTGTTCTGTCAGCTTTTCCAAGATTCTGGCGGAACTATACAATAATAAAAATGTGATTTATAACTAACATACTGCTAATATGATTAAATTCAGAATCCAAAATCAGTCTAGAAAAACTAGTGTTCATTGGATTCACAGAAAACATTTAGACAGGCTCCCACTCGAAAAATTAGACCAGAGGGCGGGGGATAACCCCCTCAGATAACAATCATCTATACGTATAAAATAACATGTCCTGACTGACATAATTTTTGCCGAAACCACTGAAGCTACAAATATGAAATTCGGACAGTAATTTTATTTCATGACATAAAGACGCACTGAAAAAAAGTTTTTCAAAATTTGACCTCTTAGGGGGTCCAAGGGTTACATACCGAAATCACGCTGAACCAAAATTGCTGAAGCTACAAATATGAAAAATGGAGCAAATTTGACAACCCTGCTTTAAACAGTACATAAAAGTCTACTACAGAGATGATAGTAGCAGGAACGAGACATGCAGAACAGGAAGACCCAGCCAAGATAGTAGTAGCAGGAACGAGAGATGCCGAGATGATAGTAGCAATAACGAGACATGCATAGATGATAGTAGCAGGAACGAGGCATGCAGAACAGGAAGATGATGCCAAGATACCAGTAGAAGGAATGAGAGATGGTATTTTACAATCATATTATTTTCTTTGCATAGCATAGTCACTTTAAACATTACATGGAATTAATGTGTACATTTCCAATGGGAATTTTTATTTTGAAAAGCAATATTTTTAGGTATTTGACAACGGTTTTTGACGGAGGGTTTTGACGTGATGGTTTAAACCAGTGGTTCTCAACCGGGAGCCATATGGCCCCCTAGTGGTACTGGGATACTTCAAAGGGGCCACAGAAGAAAATAAATAAAAGGGGCCATGACAGGTGGTTTGGAGGGCTGCAGAGAACTGATAAGAAAAATTAAGGTGTGAAGAAATAAAGCTTTTGTATTAGTGACTATACACTTTTACAGAATCCAAAAAACCACCCATAAAACCAGGGCCTCATCGCCTACATTTTGCAGCAGGTTCCCTAGGGTGGGGTTTTTCGCAGACCCCCGGCTACATTTTTCAGACCCCTTGACTATATCAAATATAGTGTGAAAAACAAAAATGATGAAAACCACATCACGCCCCGGCGGCAGCTCTGTCAGTCCCACTCTTATGAGGGGTCTTGCCCGGGGTCTCATGTTCATACGTGAACCTCACCTTAAATTTTGTATAGTACAATAAATTTTGAAAATAAGTAGGAAATATATAGGCTGTTTATTTCCAAATATGGGATTTATTTTTCTAAATATGGGACTACCATAGCATCACTTTGCCTAGGGCACCAATGATGTTGAGATGGCCCTGACTAAAACTCGAACTAGCGGGAAGCTCAAATTATAGACCAGTGGTCTGGAGGTTAATCATATTTGCAAAATTTTCGTTCGGTATACATTCACTGAAAAAAATCAATTCAATACGAATAAAGGATCTTGCTCCTACATGAGGGCCGAAAACTCTGGGTAAGACAGGGGAGCCACGAGAAAAAAATATGGTTCAAAGGGGGCCACGAGCAAAAAAAGGTTAAGAAACACTGGTTTAAACCATCAAAAACTGCCATGTTTTTGACACATGGCCAACCCTGGTTATGGTGTCAGTATATGTGGTAACTCTGCCCATGCCCAGAACCTGCATGAACTCTGGAAAGAATCTTTAGCTATTGCTTTAATTAAGTCAAAATGTTACTCACACAATGTAACTTAATAAAGAATTTTTATTCCGTTTTGCGGCCCCTAGAATTTAGCGGCCCAGTGCGGATGCTACTTTCGCACCTGCCTAAGTCCGGCCCTGATCAACGTGTTGCGGTTAATAACAGCATTTGACTTGGCTCTACATCAGATATTACAACTTTTAACGGTAAAGAATCTCGAAAGACATATTTTACATGAAAATTTTTTGATGGGATTTAATCATACTGCTAATACTTTATTAAGATTCCATTTTTTTTAAATTTTATGAACACCCAGCTCAAGGAATTGGTACACTTACTTTTATGTCTCTATACAGGTTGAGACTGACCGCTTAAAACACAAAGTAAAAAAAAAAAAAAAAAAAAGGATTTACCAATTCTTTTGCCCGTCCAGCATGCTTTTGAAAATTTTTGGCCAGAGTTGCGGCTCGATTTACGTCAGCCATAGCAAAAACTTATCTACACTTTACTGCTGCTGATGTCCTAGTTCATAATGTAAATAATAGATTCTTCTTCTTCAATTATACAGGGCTTTATGCTAGAGATGTGCGATCCGCTCATGAACCGTCCAGAAGAGCGGCTCTTTTCAAAGAGTGAGTGAGCCACGGTTCTTGAAAAAAGAACCGCGGCTCTTACACTTCCATCGCATACAAGAAACTACCAAGAACAAGCAGGCTTTTGAAAACGTTGTGAAAAGAACCGTGACGGCTGACGGCTCATATTGCCGTCTCCTATTGGCTACAAATGAACCGTGACAAGCCGAGAGCCGCAGAAATAGGCTGACCATATTTCCTCGAGAGAAATACGGGACATTGGGATTCAAATACGGGAAAATACGGGACATCGCCAATTATCACCAAAAACGACGCCAAAACCACACAAAGTTGCCAAATATTGTTGAAATTACGGATACATCACAATGGCGGGAAATGATGCATTACTGCAAATTGCAGTGGATTAAAATGTATTCCACGAAAAAAAAAACGTTGACCAAGGCAAATGTGGGAGATTAGTATTCTCATATATAGATGTAATTATCATAAAATAATTTATGAGTTGAAAAATAATGTCAATCTTTGACTTCAATAAAGAATAAAAATTCAACTAGGCTTCGTGTAAAATACGGGAAAAACCGGGACACTTTTGCCGAAAAGTCGGGACGGCCAAAAAAACAGAAAATACCGGGACTGTCCCGGGAAATACGGGACGTATGGTCACCCTACGCAGAAATGAAAGTGAACCGTTTCCCGTTGAAACGCTTCTTGTAAATGGTCAGAAATGACCCGTGAATCGCTTCTTTTTTCGCCTGTGTTGCCTGCTCCTATTGGCTACAGATGAACCGTGAAGAGCCGTGAGCCGCAGAAATGAAAGTGAACCGTTGCCCGTTAAAACGCCTCCTGTAATTGGTCGAAAATGAGCCGTGAATCGCTTCTTTTTTCGCTTGTGTTGCCTGCTCCTATTGGCTGCAAATGAACCGTGGAAATTCAAATGAGCTGTGTCTTGTTAAAAGGCCTTCTGTAATTGTTAGAACTGGTTTCTTCCCATGTCCCACACCTTCCCCTCTAAGAAGTAAGAACGCGTTGGCCACTCTTTCTCCACCCCCCCCCCCTTTTGCTTGTTACATTTTTATTTTTTTACGTTTTTCTTTTTTTGCTCTTTCACCTCGGACTGGGTGCACCTGCGTTGGAGAAGGGACGGAATTATTTTCCTTATTATTATTGTTATTTTAATTGTTAACCAGTGCAGTCTTGTGAGGTGATCCCCGGAGGATCTCAGATGTAGAGGCCTCGTGAGAATGAGATAATAAAATTTGCAAAAGTTTTGCGGAATTTTTAGCCCGATAGAGCCGGGCCGCAACTAGGCGGAAGGGGGGGGGGGGTAGGTGGGTCTGGTGCCCGGGTGCTGGACTAGTGAGGGAGGCGATTGCATCCTTTTAACTGCTCCTTCTACATTACGCGGGGGCGCAGAAATGCGAGCTTGACCCGGCTCAAAAAGTTCTAATTGCGTCCCTGGATTGGGGTTGGGGTCCCAGATTGCTGTGAATACGGCCCTTCTGTTCACCTCGTATTTGTTACCCTTCTTGAGCTGATAGAAATCATTTTCCCCAATTTTTCTCCCTTTTGATCAATATTAATTTTTTTTTTTTAGCCCTTCCACCTCGGATTTGGCGCCCATCCTCGAAAGGATAGAAATAATTTTCTTTAAATTTTTCTTTCTTTGGTAATTTAAAATTTTTTTTCTCGCCTTCTCACCTCGGAGAGATGTGGCCTTTCTCCTAGAGCGGAGTGAATCCATTTTCCCTAACTTTTCTTTGAATAATAAGAATTTCTTTATTTTCCCCTATCTCTCATCACGGATTTTTCGCCCCTGAAAAAGTCATTTCCCTAATTTTTTTCGACTTTTTCACTTCCGATTTGATACCTTTCCTAAGAACAGACGGAAATCGTTTTCCTTCATTTTTTGTGGTTCTTTAATTTTTTTTCCCATTCTTCCACCTCGGTTTTGTTTCCCCCCCAGCCCCCCCCCCCTACAGCGGACAGAACGCATTTCCCCAAATTTTTTGCGTCGTTCTTTAAAATTTCACCCTTGCACCTCGGATTTGGTGCCCCTCCTAAGCGGACAGAAACAATTTTTCCTAATTTTTTTTTCCAGTCAATAAACTTTTTTTTGCCCTTTCTTCACGATTTCAGCGCCCCTCCTAGAGTGGACAGAGATCATTTTCATTTTCTTTTTTTTTTATATTCCCACTTTCACCTTGGATATTGTGCGCCTCTTGGAGGGGACACAAAATCATTTTCCTTATTATTATTTGCCTATTCACCAGTGCAGTCTTACGCACGGGCCTACCCGGGCACGTCCCCGAGGGGGGGGGGGTGTTCGTGAGGTCCCTCAGAGGAAGTCTCATGAAAATTAGATGTTACATTTTTTAAGAGTAAGCGTAGGCAAGAGGTAGGCATAAATTTTTAGCCAGATGGAGAAGGGCCGCAACAAAGGGAAGGGGGAGTAGGTGGGTGTGGTGCCCGGGTGCAAGATTAGTGGGGAAGCCGAATCCACCTTTTAACTGCTCCTTCTACATTACACGGAGGCACAGAAATGTGAGCTTGTCCCGGCTCAAAAGGTATCTACAGTAGTTACTGCTCTGCATTGGGGTGGGAGTACCAAGATGCTCTCAAAACGGCCCTGCTCTTCACCTCGGATTTGTTGCCCCTCTTAGAGAACTGACAGAAATCGTTTTCCCTAATTTTTCTCTTGATCAATATAATTTTTTTTCGCTCTTTCACCTCTGATTTGGCGTCCTCTTAGAGCGGCGCCTCCTGTGGTCGTACGGTTGTGCAACACAGCGGCCCTTGCATAATTTTTAATTGAAATTTGAATCGTGATTTTTTTAATTGAAATTTCACATGTATATATATAATTTGTATTATAATTTCATACTCATAATTTTTTTAGTCACAATTCCATATAAAATTTTCATTGAAATTTCTGTCATTGTCTTCAAGTTTCATGCTTAATTATACTTATATTTCACTCACAATTTTTAAAATTACAGTTTTACACAATATCCCATTTCACCCCTACAATATCTCACATATTTGTTTTTTTCTATTGAAATTTCCCTCATAACTTGAATTTTACTCCATTTTACGTCGTCAAATCATTTTAAGTCGTCAAATCATTCAGAATTTGTTTTTACAGTGGATCCCGCTTATAACGTTTTTCAAAAAACCGTCATGAGAAAACGTTGTAAGTGAAGAAACGCTTTAAACAGGAAAAATCTTCACGAGAATTACTTAATGTTGATACCACGAAAATAAGTCGTACGAAGCGGTAGAAAATTGTAAGTTGGAATGGTATAAGTGGGATCGACTGCATTTTTTTATTTTTCAGGAATTTTTCCGCAGATTCATTCTATGTTTTTATATTCTTATTTTTGTTGGCATTTTTGACCAGTTTCTCCATGAGTGGGTGATATCCCCTTCCCATGAAGTGACGGGGGTGGGGGGTTATGAAACTTATCAGTGGGGCGTTCATAGCTACGAATACAATATAGCATTATTTCTCAACCTCTGGTCCGCGATGATGGCATAAGTGGTCAGCATGGACACTCGATAAAATTATTCACCCTTTGAAATAGACATTAATAATAACAATACGGCTTCAAATAAAATTATACTTTCGTACCGAGATTCCCCCACATCATCGAGGGAGAATGCAAAAAAATTGCAATCATGAACACGGGATATCACTACATTTAGTCGAAAATTCCAATTCATTGCTTCAAATGTAATTTGCTAATTACTGCTAAAATTGCTGAATGGTGTGGAAATAAAGGGCTACTGCAAATCACAGTAAACAAAAATGTATTTCACGAAAAAATATTCAAATATGACCTGATGATCATATTTCATTGAGAAAAATAAAATTCGGTATAAACTGGCATCTTAAGTAATAATCTGTACGAAACGGGACATCATCAATGGCCATCAGAAACATTGTCCGAAGTAGGCACAATCATCGATCGTAATTAAAATTCCAAAAAAATTGCTACAAAAAATTAAACCTGATTTATGTCGGCATCACACTATAAAGGTTTTGTAAAAGTGCTTGTATAAAACTTGAAAAATACAACGAATAAGCTGATCGATTACATTCGAGCAAATGCAATCGATCAGTTTATTGGTTGTATGTTTCAAGTTTTATACAAGCACTTTGACAAAACTTTTATAGTGTAATACTGGCCTTTTATGTATAAACCTGACAAATATGCCAGATAAATATTTACAAGTTTTTTCCATAATTATCGTAATGTAGTGTAATATAATGAAAACACTGTGTGTGTGTAATACGGGACACAATTGGTCCGTAAATTTGTTTCGGACATTTTACTGGTCCTTGTTTTCAGGAAGGTTGAAAAAAACTGCGATGGAGAATATTTTCTGTGGGATCGTTCCAAACGTTTCAGACCTAACCAGAATGAAATTTTGCCTCCCGGTACTGGCCCTTACGGGTCAACTGTGGGCTTACAAATTGTAGCCTCGTGGAGACTACGTGTGAGGAGAAAGGCAAGTGAGTATTTGCGTGTGTGTAAATGAGAAAAATTTTGTCAAATCCGGGTAACTGTCTGGTACTGTCACTTTTTAACACAATTTTGCAGATAAAACGCTCCACAACCTTCTGTTAAAAATGTTTACACTTGGAAGAGAATAAAGAAAAAAAGCTGTCGAAAAGACAATTGAAGACAGTTTCCATCATTTACTCACTAATGCCAGCTTCAACAAGTTTTTTTTTCTGGTCATTTTCAGGAAATAGAAGAAAAAGTGAGAGGTGGGTGAATATATAGGAGGAAAATTTGGTTAGTTATTGTTAGTGGGGGAAGATGATGTCAAGGGAGGGGGTGAACATTTTGACAGTGACAAATCAAAAGTAACAAAAAATTATGCGCTTTTTCTTCAAAAATATTTAATGAAGTAGCAATTTATGATATCATGGTTCAATGATATCGGCCTTTTGGGGCAATATTGTTGTTGGCACAATAAAAAATTTTATATACGTGTTGAGCAAAGTTCAACAAATTCCTGGGTAAAATAATTTCAATCTTGATTAAGCATATATTTACAATAGGAGAGAAATGTTTCTCATTCTGCAGCGCCCTCTGACGCGGAAGAGTGCTTGAATTGTTGGTCTCGGTGGGAGAGCCATCCACGGATGACAACATTACAACTTAAGCCTTTTTTGGTGCATCGAGAGAAAGCCATCGATACTATTGTTGTACTGTAAACTAATAATAATAAATTTGTCTCTGCGATCCGATCATCCGCGCCCTTTGTTGAGGAAGAATTCATGGGCGATGATCCGCTGACAACGAGTGAAGTGCTATTCTCCTGTTGTCAGCAAGTGCGTTACTTTTTTGTTATTATTATTTCTTTAAATGGATTTTTTTTTTCAAACATTTCGTACCTTCAGTTGGGGCTTTTTATATGTAGACAGCTGTTTTTGTTGGTCTTCCTCTTTTTGTTAGAGCAGCGTTTCTCAACCGGTGCTCCGCGGTGACTCAAAGAAAATAAAATAAATCAGTAAATTAGATTGATACATGAAAAAAAGAGGCATAAAGGGTTCCGCCATAAAAATTATATATAAATCTGGCTCCTCAAGTCATACAGGGCTCCGCAATAAAAATTATATACTGAGAAGGGCTCCGCAAGTCAAAAAAAGGCTGAGAACCCCCTGTGTTAGAGGGTTGGCGATTAAAAGAATTGTTTTTGTTTGATTAAAAATGTATTTCTTGGTTGAACACATTTATTTGCAATTTTGTGTTCAGTGGAACTGAATTAGAGTTCGTTCCAAGGGAGGTCCAAAATTTGTTTGGGCCTTCGAAATTTCCAAATCTCATCATGTCGTAGTCCACAACGTCTCTTATATGTTGGTGTTGTGAGTTGCCCATTCTGTCAAATTGATTGAGGTTTAATTCTTGTACGTATGACCAAATATGGGAGAGTTGAAGGCCCGTTCATATGTTGATGTAACGAAGGAACCAAAGTGCTTTTGTTAGCTGTCGAAGGATTTTATTTTGTCTCACTTGCAGGGTTTTTATATTTAGTTTGCGTTCGTGGGCGAACACCGATGAGACGTAAAGCATTGTGGGTCGAAAATATGGAATTGTATAGAATTATTTTTTATAGTGAATTTCGCTCTGTGAGAAGTTTCAGGATCAGTGAGAAAAGTTTTCTCTCTGAGACGAGGGCGGTAAAAGAAAAAACGTGGGGAGACTATGCTGAAGCAATTGACAATCATACCAACTTACCACGGAAGGAAATGTAATGTGCGTCACTTATTTTTGATTTTTCAGGTGACTAAAAGAAAAACGAATCATTTGCTGAAGGCAGTGGTTCTAAAAGCTGGTGTGCTATTGATGTGTACTTGTTAAGTGCTTCGAAGCGATTCTCAGACTGCTTTGAGAAGTCACGGATAGACACTGAGTCTAAGGGAGTCGAAGGTGAAAAAAAGCTTTAGAGAACCACTGGCTTAAGGGTTTTATATAGACGTTGCTTGGATCGCAAAAAGAAATTCTTCAGAAGTTTTCTTTACTGTTTAATTCCACCTTCCCCCCACAAGAATTTCATTGATGACTCCCTTTTAGTCCCCCCATGGTCTTTGCCTCCTGCTAAAATCTACTTCGAAATGAAACAGTGACTCACTTGCCACTGTTGCCTACTAGTTGCTTAATATTTTGATTATTTCTAAGTATGCGTGTACTGAGTACACTGTATTGATTGTTGTTGATGTAGAATTCTAATATATTCCATCCGTGCTAAATAGGAACGTTTAAAGTTAAAATATTACAGTATGTATGTGTTACGGTGAATGTGATAAATTCGCAATAAATGTTTGAACGAAATTTATCAAACTTATCAAAATAGTCGGCGATTATGCATAATCAACGGATAGATGAAATTTACCCTAACAGACACTGCATATTGGTTTAATGTATTTTTTACTTAGGGACAGATGAGCTTAAATTTCTGATCAAGACGTTTATATTTTGGGAATTCTCTCGCGACAAGTTAATCGACGCAACCCCTTGGGGAACCGACCAGACTTCAAACTCGAAGCCTTTTTTAAAAATCAAAAACTGGCTTCAAAGAGGGAAAGTGCATAGGAATGGTCCCTGGTACGGAGCCATTGTAAATATTTTCTTTTGTCCTACCTTCAGTAGTTCTTTATCTATCCTATCGAGGTTTTAACATGGGGTGCTTGTCTAGATGCCGACTGAGGGACGCTAGTCTAGACTAATGAAAGGTTCTCAGGGATTTGTTAACTATTGTGATGAGATACTTGACACAGTATATTTAACTACTTATGTGGGGACGAAGAAAATGACATGAAAGCTCTCCGGCTTATTGTGGGAATGTAACGACGCAAAGAAGATGCATATTCATATGGCGAATGAGTGCACAAAAACACGGGTGGCAGGCACAGAAGAGCGGTTTTTTTTTTTCTTTTTTGACACCTTTCCGTTTCCATGCGTCTGGTTTTGTGTCCGAGAAATACCACAATCACATATCCCGCGATAGATGTAGTGAACAAACAACATCGTTCGTGTATTTCGGGCAATTGAAACTGTTGTTAAGCACTGAATGGTTCTGTTGCTGTCGTGGTGAACTGCAAAAAACCTAACAAAAAACATAGAGACCTGCAAACAAAAAGCTACTCTTTCTTTCTACACTCTATAAGCTACACAAAAGAACTGGTTACGCACTTTTTGTGCGCAAAATAAAGCAGCGTTTCTCTTTCCTTTTTTTGCCCGTGGCCCCCTTTGAATATTTTTTTTCTCGTGGCTCCCCTGAGTCTTCGACCCTCATCTAGAAGCAAGATCCTTTATACGTATTGAATTGATTTTTTCAGTGAATTTATACTGAATGAAAATTTTTGCAAATAAAATTGGCCTCCAGACCACTGGCCTAGAATTTATTGAGCTGCCCACTAATCCGAATTCTATTCAGGACTGTCTCAACATCATGGGCCCCTCAGGCAAAGTGATGCTATGGTATTCCTATACTTAGCAGGAAATAAACAGCCTACATATTTCCTATTTATTTTAAAAATTTATTGCACTATGCAAAATATCATAAGGTGGAGTCACTTGTGGACATGAGACCCCCGGGCATGACCCCTCACAAGAGTGGGACTGACAGAGCTGCATCCCAGGGCCTGATATGGTTTTCATCATTTTTTGTTTTTCCCACTAAATTTAATATAGAGGAGGGGGTCTGTGAAAAATCTAGCCGGGGGCCTGCGAAAAACCCCATCCTAGGGAACCTGCTGCAAAATGTGGGCGGTGAGGCCCGGGTGAGTCCATGCCCTAAGACGGCCCTGGTTTCGTTGGATTCTGCAAGTGTATAGTCAATATAAAAGCATTATTTCTTCACACCTTAATTTTTCTTCTCAGCTCGCTGCAGCCCTCCAAACCACCTGTCACGGCCCCTTTCTAAATTTATTGCATCTCCGTGATTCCTAAATTTCTACACAAATATTGAGTTTTGAACACCCCTCCCCAACCACTATTTACTGCTCCCGACATTTCCTATTATTTTACGCCTATGATGATGTCGTACTGACTTAAATTCTTCACGGTTGTAATCGCAACAAAATGTATAATGCATAACATGATTCTATTCCGAACACATTATTCGACCTCACTTGGTAATGCATAATTTCTCAAATTATAATATTTTGTTTCGAAATTCATGGGTACATTTTTTTCAAGTGAGCCAGATTAGTTCGCAAGCAGGGGTTTGTTCCTCCATGTATTTCATTTCATTTTTATGTATTTTTTATTTATGAATTATGTGAAAAAAGTTTGCCGATTGCCCACAACTTCTGCAAATAAATGTATAGAAAAAAAAGGCTATGGAATGTGTGTGTGTTGTGTTTTCGTTGGTGTTCACATTTTTCTAATGATTGGCCAATTTTTCATGTACCAAAACAAGACTCAACTTGAAAGATAGAATTGCCGAAAATGTCAAAAAAGTAATAATAATAATGCAGCATAGTATGCAAGGGCGTAGCGAGGGGGGGGGGGACTTGGGGGGTCTGGTCCCCCCCCCCGAAATGTGAGAAAATGACCGAAAAAAGGGAAAAAGATGCCAAATCCATTGTTCTGTCACTTTGGTCCCCCCCCCCCCCGAACGAAATTTCTGGCTACGCCCCTGATAGTATGCTTATTATCTTGGTTTTAACAATGGCTTTCCGCACATTTTATGTCAGTTACATGGTTTTCACATGGTCGTCGCGTTATTGATTTTAAAATTATTATTATTATATATTATAAAAATGATAGCATGATATATTAGGAATTATAAAGGCGTGGTTCATTAAAAACTTTGGCTATTCTAACTTTCCAGGATGCCTGTACTCGTTAACAGGGCCGGCCGTCTTAAGAGCTTCATGGGACCCTGGGCCAAGTGGTTTTTCTGAGGCCCAACATAATTAAGGGGCTCTGGGCAAACCCTCTCGTCAATGCAGAAATCGGCCCAGACCAAAAGAAGTTTCAGACACGAATTATACGTATTCATCAAATGGGCTTCAAAACTGGGAGATCGGAAGTATGAAAAGATTTGGGAAAAAAGGGTGTCAAAAACCATAAATCTGTCTATCATCATGACCCCCCCCCATCCTGTAGCAAGCCCCCCGACCGGGACTTTTCAAGGCCCCCTCTATAGTTAATTTATAGTGTTAGAAAGTAGAAAACTAAGAATCAGGGCCGTAACTAGGATTTATGCCGTCCGGGGCAAACATCATTTTCGGTGCCCCACAACGATTTATAATGATAAAATTCGACTATCTTGTAATGGTGTTCTTTGTACCCCCGCCTAAAACTACTGCCCCCTAAATTCTGCCGCCCGGGACCGTCACCCTCCACCCTGCCCCCCTCTAGTTACAGGTCTGGGTAAGAATAACTGCGAACTCAGCCCTCCCCCAGTGGGGGAGTATCGCTCTGATTTTAAATATTTGTTAAACTGATGTGTGACTGCTCATGAACGAACTTTTCGCTCGTATTGCAGGCTCCTTTCAGCTACAAATGAACCGTGACAAGCCGAGAGCCGCAGAAATGAAAGTGAACCGTTGCCTGTTAAAACGCCTCCTGTAATTGGTCGGAAATGAGCCGTGAATCGCTTCTTTTTTTCGCTTGTGTTGCCTCCTCCTATTGGCTACAAATGAACCGTGAAGAGCCGTGAGCCGCAGAAATGAAAGTGAACCGTTGCCTGTTAAAACGCCTCCTGTAATTGGTCGAAATTGAGCCGTGAATCGCTTCTTTTTTCGCTTGTGTTGCTTGCTCCTATTGGCTACAAATGAACCGTGACGAGCCGCGAGCTGCAGAAATTCAAGTGAGCCGTGTCCTTTTAAAAGGCCTCCGGGAGCCGCTTCGCTTGCCACTGTTCTGTAGAACTTAACAACTAGTCTCTACCCAAGTCCCCACCCTCCCTTCTAAGAAGACGTTGGCCACGCTTTCTTTTTTCCCCCTTTTGCAAGGGTTTTTTTTGCACAAAAGGCTTTTACAATCCCCCTTTCGCTGCGTTCTTTTTTATTTACTATTATTTTTTTCTCTTTTACCTCGGATTGAATGCATCTCATTCTCGTTGTTATTATTATTGTTATTTGGTCTACTCACCAGTGCAGTCTTACGCATGGGCACGTCCGCGGGGAGGTGCAGAAGAGGCAGATCTCCTGAAAATAAGATGTTCAAATTTCCAAGATTCGGAGTACTTTGAATTGATAGGCAGTAATTTTTAGCCAGATAGAGAAGAGCCGCAACTGGGGGGGGGGGGTCTGGGGCTCGGGCGCTGGACTAGTGGGGGAAGCGAATGCACCTCTTTTAACTGCTCCTTCTACATTATACGGGGCACAGAAATGAAAGTTTGTTCCGGCTTAAAAAGTATCTAGGTGCGTATCCCTGGATTGGGGGGGAGGGGGGTGCTCTCATTACGGCTCTGCTCTTCAGCTCGGATTTGTTGCTCCTCCTAGAGATGACAGAAATCGTTTTCCCTGATTTTTCTTTTCTTGACCAGTATACATTTTTTTTAGCTCTTCAACGTCGGATTTGGCTTCCAGCAAAAATAATTTTCCCCAATTGTTTTTTTGGTCAATAAATCTTTTCTGCCCTATCGTGACAAATTTGCCCCAACCCTTTGCTACAGTGGAAATCATGTCCCCTAATTTTTTTTCGACTTTTCACTTCAGATTTGATGCCTTTTCTACGAGCAGACAAATCATTTACACTAATTTTTTTTGGTCAATAATATTTGTTTTTGCCCTTTCATCATGGATTTAGCACCCCACCTAGAGCGGACAGACACCATTTCTTCATTAATGTTTTTGGGTACATAAGATTTTTTTTTTGCTTTTTAATCTCTCTAACAGCGATATCCCATGTGAACGTACGGATCCCGCGGCTGAACAGTCGCCCCTACATTCATAATTTTCAACCGCAATGTAATTTGTTGTTTCAGTTGTGATTTTTCAATTAAAATTTCGTATGTAATTTCAGTCGTTATTATAATGAATAAAAGAAGGGGGGGGGGGACGATTGTCCACCTCTTCCTTTGCGACTATACCAGTGATTCCCAACGTGGGCGATGGAATGTTCCGGGGGCGGTAGAAGCTACGGGTATAACATAGGATCCTATGGCTTAGATTGCGTTGGGGGGGGGGGGGGGAATGGGAGAACAAAATTTCTGAAGAAGGGGCCGTTGGGACAAAAAAAGGTTGGGAACAATGGCCTATACGAATACATTTTTTTGTGAACTGGAGGGGTACTTGTTATCACTCAAGTTTATCAACGTAACCCCTTGGGAACCCAACCCGCACTCTCGAAGTATTTTTTCCTAATGTGTCGTAGTCTACACCTTTATACCTAGCTAGGTATAAAGGTGCTGTATGAAGGCTGTATTCCGTACGAGAACCTTTCGCGACTCCTTACAAAATGACTTTTGTGCGAGAGAAAAAAAAACGGTGATTGTTTATTTTTATGTGATATGTCTCGAAACTACATCTATCTACATCAAAAATCTATATCTACATCAAAAGCTGTCCGGCGTATTAAAAAAGACGACCATAGGCAGAGATGGACTTGGAAGTCTGGGGGGTGGGCATGATGATGATGATGATGTCAATTCACATATACATTTATACATTAGATCAGTCGACTCTATCTTTGATGCTGGGGGAGGGCAATGGCCCCCCCCACGCCTCCCGTATCTTCGCCCATGAAGACGACACAGAAGATGAAAACAAATTGTTTATCGATTGTAACGTAAATGAGAACATGGATGTTCATGCAAATACAGTAATATGGAGATTTTTTCCTCACCATCTTCAGGGCCATCTTAAGAGCAACATGGGCCCCCGGGCCAAATGACTTTTCTGAGGCCCTTTTTTTCCTGAGACCCCCCCCCCCGGGCCATGCCTTAAGACGGCACTGACCATCTTACGTGTCTGGTTTAGTGCACAAAACCATCTTCTATAAGGGGCCATTCAAGTATTACGTAAGCAGATTTTCAGCCATTTTTGACCCCCCCCCCCATTTGTTAGCAAAAGTCGCAAAACACTGACCCCCCCCCCATATCTTCAGAAACGGGTGGTTGATGACGTAAGCAACCTTCAAAACCCCCTCCCCCCCCCATTGTCATCAAAAGTCAGCAAATCCGAACCCCCCCCCCCTCCCCGATGCTGATGTTATACTTGAATGACCCCTAAGCGAAAAAGTTTATTTTTATTATTTTTGGAATGAGAGAGAGAGAGAGAAAAAAAAAAGCTTGATTTTTTGCATATTTCTCTGGTTGATTTTTTAATTGAAATGCAACGTGTGTCCATCAACTAAAGCGTGCTCAGTGTGCTGTAATTTGAAAAAAAAATCTTGATATTGTTTGTGGGGAAGGAGGGGGTAAATCTCACAAGAGTTTACAAAACTCTTCGCTAGATGGAGCTCTTGATCAACTCTTCAAAAGAGCGGAAGAGCCGTGAAAGAGCTGCGGTTCATTTTGGTCAGCGAGCGGTTCAGAGCCGCTCACGGAAAAGAACCGTTTTGCCCATCACTACTTTATGCCTAAAAACAATAGAGATGGACGATCCGCTCATGAACCGTCTAGAGGAGCGGCTCTTTTCAAAGAGTGAGTGAGCCACGGTTCTTGAAAAAAGAACCGCGGCTTACACTTCCATCGCATACAGTGATGGTAACTCGTGGGAAATTTCCCATATTCGTGGGAAAAATCCACCCAAGTGGGAAATTTCTCAGCATTTGTGGGAAAAATCCACCCAAGTGGGAAATTTCTCAGCATTTGTGGAAAATTTTGAGAGTTCATCAAACAAAAGAATTTTCGCAAAAAATGAAAAAATTAATGCAATGCAATACATTTCTATTGAAAATTCTTGATTATGTATATCCCCCGCTAGATGGCAGCACATTTTTCTGAATGGGTGGGAAAAATTTAGTCAAAAGTGAAATTTTGCTGGAAGAGGTTACCAAACGAAGGTTTTAACAACTGGATGTTGCGAAGATATATTTCGGAAAGAGAGAAAATTCAACTGCCCCTACGGGGAATCGAACCCACGTCCTTTCACTTTCCGGGTGAACGCCCTAGACCACTAGACTACAGAGGCACCGAATCTCTCAATCTTTCCTTGGAGCTCGTGTACACTGAAAGGGACCATACATACTAGACGAAGTGAAGAAGGACTTGAGTGAAATCAAAAGTATTGCAGTTAGTATAGATGCATCGAACAGGCAGAACATAAAACTTTTTCCTATCATTGTGAGGTATTTCCTACCTACTCGGGGAGTTCAAATCAAAATAATGGACTTTTCCTCCTTACCTGGTGAAACATCTGACTTGCAGAGTGCCATGTTAAAAGAGTTCATTGATAAATTTGGCTTGGAAAACAAAATTGTTGCTTTGTGTGCAGATAACTGCAACACCAACTTTGGCGGATGCAGAAGACAAGGGAAGAATTATGTTTGGCGGAAATTCGAAGAAATATTGAAGCGGCAAATCATTGGCATTGGTTGTGGTGCACATATTGTGCACAATTGCTTCCAGAGTGCTATTGACTGCCTACCTGTAGCTGTCGAATACCTTGCTGTGAAAATATATAACTATTTTCATGTGTATAAAGTCAGAGTAGAAGAGCTGAAAAATTTCTGTGAGTTTGTAGAAAACCACTACACTAAATTATTAGAACATGGACACACAAGATTCTTGTCCCTGGGACCATCAATAGAGAAAATATTGAAAATGTTTGATGGGCTTCGTTCATATTTTCTATTTCAAGAGAAATGTCCTGTTATGCTGCGAAAACTGTTTGAAGATCCTTGTCTGAAGTTGTGGTTGACTTTCGTAAAAGATCAAATTGTAACATTCCAAACATGCATAAATTGCATTGAAAAAGAAGACATTTCAGCTACAGAAGTGGCGTTACAAATTGAAGAGCTCGTCTGCAACTTAGAGCTAAGAAAAAATGAATCATTTGTAACAAGTGATGTAAAAAAACAGCTGAAAATATTAGTAAACACTGGAGAAATTAATGAAGATTATTTCTTCGAAATTGTTCGAGATTTCTATCAAACAAGTTTGGAATGCATCAGAAAATGGGAAGAGAGTTTTGGCAACTCAGAGAAGTTTAAGTGGGTGCTATTAAACCAGGTACCTGAATGGAAAGATATACAGGACAGTCTGAATGAGGAATTCTTATCGCGCACTGAAACAGATGAAGCTCGTGTATTTGATCAATGGATTGTTATAAGATGTATAATTGTGAGGGAACTAAATGCATGGAATGAAAAAAACATTTCTTTACCTGATAGATGGGTACACATTTTTTCTGAATTGAAAACAAAAAATATTTATTATGAAGACTTCAATAACATTATTGAATTTATTCTTTGTCTTCCTGGGAGTACAGCTCCCGTGGAACGAGTATTTTCACTTATGAATAATTTGTGGTCAAAGGAGAAATCTAGATTCGGTGTGGATACAATGCGGGCTCTGCTTATTGTTAGGCAAAACTGTAACATGGAATGCGAGAAGTTTTATGATAAGGTGTTGAAAGATAAAAGTTTGCTTTTAAGGGTAGCTTCATCAGATAAATATCCATGGTATAACAATGCAGAGGCTCCCTTATTCTAATTTTTTGTAAAAATTTACAATGTTTCAGTTTATGTCTTGTTTTTTTTTACAATTTTATATTTATTCGGACACAGCGTATTTATTTGGAAGTTGTGAACGTGTAATAAAATATTTATTACCATTTTTGTCTTTGTTGTTGCATTGCGCTTGGATAAGAGGTGAGTTGAAAATTTTTAAAATACTCAGTGAGACAGTAATTCTCAATATAAACAATACCATACAGAATATTAAGCTTTTGAAATTTTTTTCATTATCAGAAGTGTGTTGCTTTTCAGCAGGGGCGTCGGAAGTGTTTCGAACCTGTGGGTGCTCGTCTTGAGTTCCATATAGGAAATTTCGATTTCTGAATCAATTCTGTGGGTGCTCGGACCTGTTTTACAAATTTTCGTGGGTGCTCGAGCACCCACAGCACCCCCGGCTCCGACGCCACTGCTTTTCAGATTTGACAGGCAGCTGTGAACGAAAATTAATTTAACAGATTTTATTCAACATAGGATAGTAACTCATTTTTTTTCAACAAAACGTGGATACTGCCTATGAATTTCATAGAATATATACATATTTTTATTATATATAGCACGAAGTAATTTTAAATATGTGAAAATGTTCTGCTATAGCAATCTTTTTTCCTTCACTTCAGGGAGAAAAGTAGAGTGAAGTATCGAAAAAATGCATTTGAATCGAGATTACTGAGAAACAAAATATTCTGAATTCTTCGAATCAACACTAAAGAACTCATTCCGAGTCTTTCAAACTTGGGGGATTAAAAACCGCTGTGTTTTCCTGGTATTTTAGAAAATTTTGTGCCATAATTGGTGATTTAGCCGTAATTTGGCGGCAGTTTGGCAATAATTGGCGCTATCCCGTATTTTCTCGTATTGGTGAACCGAATGTCCCGTATTTTCGTCGAGAAAATATGGTCACCCTAGGCCTTCTGTAATTGTTGGAACTGGAACTCACGACTCATGGTCTCTTCCGAAGTCCTACACCTTCCCTTCTACGAAGTAAGAACGCGTTGGCCACTCTTTCTTCCCCCCCCCCCCCCCGCCGCTTTAGCTTGTTATTTTTTTTTTATTTTTACGTTTTTCTTTTTTTGCTCTTTCACCTCGGATTGGGTGCACCTGTTGGAGAGGGGACGAAATTATTTTCCTTATTATTATTGTTATTTTCAGTGTTAACCAGTGCAGTCTTATGCATAGGGCGATCGTTGGGGGATCTCAGGTGCAGAGGAGGCCTCGTGAAAATGAGATAATAAAATTTGCAAAAGTAAGACTCTAAAGTGGTAGGTAGGAATTTTTAGCCCGATAGAGCCGGGGGTGGCCGCGTATAAACAAATCCAACTCTTCTAGCAACAGTATATAAATTTTGCGCATCGTGATTGGTCGAAGTTAGCATGTGCCATTACGTCACTTATAGTAAAATACTTGGCGAAATTCAAATTTGGCAAAGTCGAGAGCGGTGGTTTTTTTCTCTATCGTTTCATTTTCGCGCGTGGTTTCAAGCGGTTCTTTCGATACCTTAAATTTCATTGTTTCATTTTATTAATTTCGAAAAGGCTTAAATTATATTATTTATTATATTTAGAAATACGTAAATTTCGCAACAAAAAAAAAGTTTTAAAATCAGAAATTTCGCATTTATTCGCAATAAGGAATTCCAAATGGAAAAATTTCACATTCGTTCACAAAAAAAAAACTCGAATCAATAAAACAGTTCAAATCAAAAATTTCGCATTTAAAAAAAAGCGGCCATATATTACTAGAAAGTGTTAAAATACTTGATTGAAATCTAACATTGTAGTACAGTCGAATCCCGTTATGACGAACTTCAAGAGACCGGAGAAATCTCTTCGCTATAACGAAATTTCGTTATAAAGGAATTCAAGGTTTTTCCATTGTTCCTACGTAAAGTTATGTGGGGGATTAGAAAAGTGTTCGTCAAAACGAGATTTTCGCTGTAACAGTATTCGTTAAAACGGGATTCGACTGTAATTCTACTTTTCCCTAATTTAACCTCATATTTTTCAAATATTTTTTTTTTTTTTAATTTGCAAAAACAAACACAAAATACATATAAAAGACAGAACAAAAGCACATAGAAAGAACAACACGTGAACACAATAAATAGTCATATTGGACCCCAAGGGACATAACGTCCTTCCAGGCAGCCCTATGGATTAAATTATTATATTTTGCCGCCATTTTCTAAGTACCGTACGTTATGTTAATAAATGTTATGTAATAGTATATGAATATTTCAAAAATTTATGCACACTAAAAATTTGAATTGTGAGATCTGAAATTGTTGAATCACGATATTTCTTGTATAAATAATTAGTCTATGAAATAAATTTTCCTTTTCGTTTCACAAAACCTTCGTATATACACATACATACTCACATGACTACGTACATGCTCATAGAGATACACATATACATATATATTACACACATATACATATATATTACACACATATCCTTTTTACTATTTTTATTTTCTTATTATTTATCTTATTTTATTTTTGTATCATGACATCATAATAAATGTTTGTTTATTTCAGCTATGATTAAATTATTCCAATATTTCCCATTGATGTCACTATTTATATTGTATTTTATGAAAACAATCTTAAAATATATTTTCGTAATTTTGTACACTTTTTGCGTACATGAAAGCATCATATTTATTGTTACAATTATGAGCTGTCGACTGAAATGAATTCATTATTTTTGGAGCAGTAAACAAGAAACATTTTTGAAAAAGGTGTTTATTTGTTTTTGGGACTTCAAATTCATGTTTGATTCTTGCCGAAGTTCTGTTTGTTTTCTTCTTTAACCAGTTATTGTTTTTGAACACAAAATTTATAAGTCTGTAAATGTATACCTGTCTAATGTCCAATGTATGGCAATTGATATTGTTATCGTACGTGTTACATGTTTGTATTATTAGTGTTCTTGCTTTGTTGTAAGTGTTATTTAATGTTGTAATATTGGTTAGGTAAGCCCCACCCCAGGCACATAATCCATAGGTTATAATTGAATAAATCCATGCATAAAAAATGTCTTTTAAAAAATCTCCATCTATTAAATATTTTAATTTATAAAGTAAAACTATATAAAATCGGATTTTATTAGTTAATTTATCACATTGCAAGTTCCATTTTAAATCGTCCTGTATAATAACTCCTAGGTATTCATATTGGTGCACTCTTTCTATTTCATGACAATTGCAGTTCTGTTGTGTTTGTTGTTGGCAAGTGTGAATTTTAATCGAGATCTCGAAATTGGAGTTTATGTTTCTTGTTTTAATGCATTGATACTGGGTTTTGTGTACGTTTAATTCGAGTTTGTTTTCGGTCATCCATTGATTAATATATCTGAGGTCTCTTTTTGTTTTTTCTATAAGGTTCTCAAAGTTGTCATCTTCCACGTAAAGAGCTGTATCATCAGCGAATGATACAAGTTTTCCATTTAGATTCAGCAAACAGAAGTCATTAATATAAATCAAAAATAATGTAGGGCCCAAAACTGATCCCTGAGGGACACCCTTTTGAACCTGTAGGTATTCGCTTATTTGCTTATTGATGACGACTGCCTGTTGCCTTCTAGAATAATAAGTTTTGAACCATTCCAGAATACTTCCTCGAACACCAGCTTTATGCAACTTTTGTGTTAATATATTTAGATCAACATTATCAAACGCTTGTTTTAAATCCAGGTAGATTATCATAGAATATTTATTATTATTGTATCCTGTATTCATGTATTGACAAAGTTTAATTATTGCCATGTTTGTATTTTTCTTCTGTTGAAATCCATACTGATTTGGTGCAAAAAAATTATTATGATTTAGAAAATTTACAACTTGTTTGTTCATATGTTTCTCTATTACTTTAGAAAAAATCGGGAGAACTGAAATTGGTCTGTAATTATTCATATTATTAGGATCTCCTTTTTTGTAAATTGGGTAAACAAGGGAATATTTCATTTCGTCATAGAAGTAATTTTCTTTGATTGACAAGTCAATTAGATGTTTTAATACTTCAATGTGATAGAATGAAATTATTTTTAGCATTTTCGATGTTAAGCCATCATAACCAATTGCTTTAAAATCATCTAAATCATTTATTAATTTTTTTTTAAGTAGGTATATCAATATCTATAATTGCTATTGAGTTTACAATATTGTATATACTTTCATGTTGACGTGTGTATCCTATAGTATTGGTATTCAAGTTTCTATCAATGAATTCCTTATTAAAGTCATTTGCTAAATTTTTAGGATCATAATGGATTGGGAGTATTTGTTTTCTGTTATTTTTATTGAGTATAAAAGTATTTATACAATTCCATTGTTTTCGTTTGTCTCTATTGCATTCAATAAATTTGTTTTTTAGATGTTCTTGTTTAGCTTTTTTTATTTGAAATTTTAACATTTTATCATAATTCTTATATTCATTTTTATATGCAAGTTTTTATTTATTTTTTCGAAATTCCAAAAAGTTGCATATACAGTCCAGTACACTTATAACATAACCCGCATATAGCATAAATCGTGGATATAACATAGATTGTGTAATCCTTAGAATTTGGCCCCATTCATACCAGACTAGACCAGAATTGAACGTCTTCGTCGGCTAGACTTTGCAGGCTGTCTTCCGATCTAGGATTGGCATATGAAGTAAAAGACAAGTTGTACGTGCGTGTCAGTAGTGTAGTGAGTGTATGTTTAGAGAAATAAATTTCAATGTCAAGCCAAGGGGATAATTTACAGATCTTCGAATTCAGAGTACTCATCACAAGAAATATTTACTATATTCTGAATGAACATTTGTCATTGGGGGGGGGGGGGGAGGAAGAGTAGCTAATGTTGTGTTACTCAAAAAATCTCCCCACGGATAATGCGACATAATTGATAGATGCTAATCAGAGATTTATGTTAACAGAGCATGAGTAATTTTTTTTTAAATATCGTTCATTTATACGTTATATTGTCCATTTATCGTTCATTTGTACGATAATTATACACTTTTCATGGTTGTATGGTCTGTGAACACCTCTCAGTAATCAATTCGGTTATATGTTGTTACCAAATTGCCGACCTTGCAATATTTTACGTATACATTCATAACTATACAAGCAAAACTAATACCGTTAACATAATGAATATCAAAAACTGAAAATTATAATAATTGCAATATACGACTTTGATCACTATACACCAATGTCCACAAAATAAAAATAAGTGTTCTAACTTATGAATATGCGAAAAGGAATAAATGAAAATATATGGGTTAACATGAGTAACATGGGATTAAATGTGATTACATATTCAAATAAATGCGAGTTACCATATTTCAACAGCGTACTGAGATATAGTAAATTTTTTTTTCATTCAAGTTCAAAGCTAGTTCATTGTCCAGGTGACACCTAACACATCCATAGGTTTGGGATGCTTCGTGGGAACCCAATGGCCCATTCATAGTCTACATATTTTTACCTCTGTTATAACATACCCTGCTTAAAAATACATTGTGGGTATAACAAACCAAAATAATGGTCTTAACCAAGAAAATGATCCGGATACAGTCGAATCTCGTTTTAACGAACACTTTTCTAATCCCACAAATAAGTTTACATAGGAACAATGATAGATAACCTAGAATTTTTTTATAACGAAATTTAGTTTTAACGAAGTGATTTCTCTTGTCTCTTGGCGTTAGTTATAAAGGGATTCGACTAAATAACATACTGCCAAAAAAAAACTCCAGAAAAATAGTCAAAAAACAGACTTTTTTGTACATTTATTTGGGTGATATCTTGAGTAGGTCTTTATATTTTTATTCATTTGTTCTTGTGGTGATATCTTGACGTTTTCTCATAAAAAGACCTGAATTTTTTTCAATAAATTAACATTGCCAGAATAGTTACATTTATCATCAACTGATGGCAATAAACAATTTTTTAGACAGATGTCGCAACTCTTGCACGCTATTGTACTTTTTCTAACAACGGTTCTGGACTTAGTCCCAATAGAATCATTCGCAGACTTAATGGAGTGTCCTGGTTATGCCGAAATGTCCAACGATCTGGCTTATGTGCAACTCTTTCACACTGCCACATAGGAGGAGATGGACTTGAAAGTCTGGGGGGTACGATGATTGCTGGGGGAAGGGCATGATGATGATGATGATGTCAATTCATATATACAGAAGTTCATATATACATCAGTAGGCTTTACCTTTGACGCTGGGACATCCCCCCTCCCATATCTCCGCCCATGTTCGGTAGGATGAGTTTTCATCGGAACGTCTCTCCATCCTCCGACTCCCATTTGCGGTAGAGCACGCCATCTCTCATCTCCAGGGAGTCCCATAGCACCAAGTATCTTATGGTCGTCAGACTGGAAAAAGCGATGTCTTGCCATGTTGGTTTATTCCTGGTGGATTCCTTCAAGTAGATTATTGGTCATATGTCTGGATCTTCTAGCTGGGCCTTCCAGGTGTTCTCGTCACTCCAAGGATCGTCACTTGAGACTCGAGATGCTGCTTGTCTCACTACAGGGTTCACTGGCCTGTACTCTTCTTCAGCTTTAAGGCAATGGCGACAGTTTTCTGGGCACTGTCTTATCTGTAACCTTATACTTTTTTCACTTTTTATCCGTAAACTCGATCAGGGTATCGATGGGATTTTGAAATCGAATTCTGATCGAAATTTGCAGATGACATGAAGCTAATGGGGGTGGTCGGGAATCAGAGCGATAGGAAGTTGCTCCAGAGGGTAGTTACATTTATCATCAACAGATGACAGTAAACAATTTTTTAAGCTTAGCGCCATCTTTCGAAGAAAAATGTAACTATTTTAGTAATAAAATTTTTGATATTTAATAAAATCCTATCTTTCTGTGTAAAACTGTATCGTCTATGCTTTTCGAATTATTGAATTTTTACTTGTTTTTATTACTTTGTGTTATTGGGGACGATGATGGAAGAACAATTGTTGCAAATCAACTCGGTTACTTGAAATGCTCTGCTAATGCAAGAGTGTTGGTGTGACGTGTATATAAAATTCAGTAAACATCGCGGTTTTTTTCTGAATTTTTAAATTGTACACTGCTGTCAACTTCAAAGGGGAAAACCGTTAATATATAATCTAAAAAGAAATCACTAAAATTTCCAAAAATGTCTGCATTTTGTTGCATATCTCGTTTTCTAGTAAATTTCTAAAACTTTTCAAGAATCAATCAAAAACTATATTCATACTACATTATATTTCAATTAGGTGCTGCATAAGCTTATTTTGTCCACGACAAGAGGGGGGAGCATCGCTGTGATTTTAAGTATTTGTTAAACTGATGTGTGACTGCTCATGAGCGGAATACGAACTTTTCGCAGATATTGCAGGCTCCTTTCGGCTACAAATGAACCGTGAAGAGCCGTGAGCCGCAGAAATGAAAGTGAATCGTTTCCCGTTAAAACGCCTCCTGTAAATTGTCGGAAATGAGCCGTGAACCGCTGCCCTTTTTCGCATGTGTTGCCTGCTCCTATTGGCTACAAATGAGCCGCGAGCCGCATAAATTCAAGTGAGCCGTGTCCTGTTAGAAGGCCTCCGCGCGTGAGCTGCTTCCCTGTTCTTCTATTCTTGCCATGGCCCACTTCTAAGTGTGGTAGAATGGCCTGAGATGCCATGGGGCCACCGTAGATACGCTATACAGGTCAGATTCAGGTTTGCTGTTTTTCAGAAAGCTGTTTTTCCCAAGTCCCTACCCTCCCTTCTAAGAAGGCGTTGGCCACGCTTGCTTCCTCCCCCCCTTTTGCAAGGTTTTTTTGCAAAATGTTTTTAAACCCCCCTTTTGCTTGTTTCTGTTTTATTTTTACTTTTTTTTTGCTCTTCTACCTGGGATTGAATGAACCTCTTGAAGGGAAGGAATTTTATTTTCGTTATTTTTATTATTTGGTCTACTCACCAGTGCAGTTTTACGCATGGGCATGGGCACATCCCCGGGGGGGGGGGCAGATGCAGAAGAGCCCTCCTGAAAATGAGGTGTTCAAATTTCCAAGAGGCGGACTACTTTGAATTGATAGGCAGGAATTTGAGTAAGATAGAGAAAGGCCGCAACTAAGGGGGGAGTAGGTGGGTCTGGTGCCCGGGCGCTGGACTAGTGGGAGAGCCGAATGGACCTTTAACTGCTCTTTCTACATTACACGGGGCACAGAAATGCAAGCTTGTTCCTGCTCAAAAAGTATCTAGTTGCATCCCTGGATTGGGGGGGGGGGGGTCCCAGGATGCTCTCAAGACGGTTCTGCTCTTCACCTCTAGGGGATTTGTTGCCCCTCATATATATGATATGAGGGATATTCCAACTCAGCAATATTTTCTTCATGACAACCCTGTATAGCAATGAGCTGCACAATCACACTCAGAGAATAATCGTTCAATGCATTAACTTCATATATACTGTACATCTAAATTATATTACAAATTATACGAAATTACCATCATTATTGTAGGAATTGTCTATACTAAAAGTATTTGATAATTAATTTTCACTATTTTCAAGGTTGTATTATACAAGTTTACCATTTTAACCACATTTGCCCCCCATGGCAGTTTGATATCATGAACAAATCCATGCTGTGTTTTTTATCGCAATTCTATCAATAGCCATAATGCAAACATCATATTTTATCCATTTCATATCCTTAAAATCCCTTTAATCATATAATCTGCACCCTGCCGTTAAAAAAGCATAATATTTATTGTTTCAAACAGTTTTCAAGAATATGCAACGAATTTCAAGGCGAGTAAATAGTTTTGACCACGTTTTTCGCAAAACGCACCACTGTGCGTCGGGACAAAAAGGTTGGGAAACTATGGCCTATACCAATACACAGTTCTTTTTGTGAACTGGGGGCATGGGCGGAGATACGGGGGGGGAAGCATTGCCCCCCCCCCCCCAGCGTCAAAGGTGGAGTCGACTGATCTAATGTATATATGAGCTGACATCATCATCATCGTGCCTCCTCCCAGCAATAATGACCTTGCCCCCCCCCCAGACTTCCAAGTCAATCACCGCCTATGACTGGGGGGGGGGGAGAGAGACTTGTTACCTCCTCAAGTTTACCAACGTAAACCCCTTGGGAACCCAACCCGCACTCTCGAAGCCTTGTTCCCCAATGTCGTAGCAGGGTTTAAGCTACGGTCGCATTTTTCGGAAAATGCGAAAAAAAATCGTAGAATGCGAAAAACGTAGTAGCCACTTTTACAAAAATGCGTACAGGAGGTACGATACGAGTAGACATCCAACCATCAATCATTACATTAGCACTGTAGCATTTTGCTAAACCTTCCCCCCCCCCCATTTTCGCTTTTTTGCGAAAGGAATTTTTTATCCTGCTTAAACCGTGTCGTAGTCTACACCTTTATATTCTAGATACCTAGGTTTGTACGGCAGCTGTTTTCTTTAGGGGAACCTTTCACGGCCGAAAAGAATGGCTGTAGTACAAGAGGAAAAAAACTTTGATTGTCTATTTATGTGAGATATCTCGGGAAACTACATCAAAAGCTGTCTGGCGTATTGCTGAAATAAGATGACACAGAAGATGAATACAAATCGTTTATCGATTGTTACGTAAATGAGCGATCGAAAACATGGGTATTCATGCAAATACGTATTGTGGAATTTTTTCCTCGTCATCTTCTTGCGTGTCTGTGTACGAGATCCATCTTCCATAAGGGAAAAAGTTTATTATTATTATTTTTGGAATGAAAAGCTTGATTTTTGCATATTTCTCTAGTTGATTTTTTAATTGAAATGTAACGTTTGTCCATCAACCAAATCGTAAACGCAGTGCTGTAATTTAAGGCCCGTTTACATGACGCAAGCGCTTTAGTTGGTAACTTAATTTTTAGTTGCCAAGTACGATACGATGTATGCAGACGATAAGGGCCGTTTACACGGCTTTAGTTGACAAGTGCGCAAGTGCAGAAGTGATTTAGTTGGTAAGTCAGATAAGAACGGTTCTATTTTTTCCGGTTAAGTAGACGTATGCGCATGCGCCAGTGGGCGTGACCTGCCGCGCTGGAGGGGTCATTTTGCTCTCTCACGGAGGGATTTATTTTGATCTCAAGCGTGAACCTGTTCATACTCCGTCGTCTCCTGAAGTTTCGCCAGAATTCCGCGGAAATATTGGATGGTGAGGTGGCCAGAGGACACAACCTTCAAGTTTGTTGAAAAATATCTTCGCCATGAATGTTTATTGAACTATAGAAATGAAAATTACCTTAACAAACAAGCTAAAAATTATTCGATGTTGGAAAAAGCTATAGAATATTCTGTCGACGTGATGTCAGGAGTGGAAAAAAATTGAAGATTCAAAAATATATATCGGGTGGGGAGGATTTATATATTAAAAACTGGAGGGGGTTTCGAATATTTCTCTCGTCCAGAACGAATTTGCTGCCATCTGTTGTAAAAATACATGATCAAATATTTAACATAAAGATGTCATCTCTATAGATTAAATTAAAAAATAATAATGATTTCGAAAATTTGGAAATAATTTTTGTTTAATGAATTTTTATTATTTAATTTTTAACCCTTAGAATTTCCTACGAATGCCAAGAATCTTCTCCCGTATTTTCGGCTTCCATAATTCATAATTTATCTCCTCTTCAACTTCGATTAAAATATCATATAATCGATATTTACAACTTGGACGAGAAATAGAGAAATCTTATATTTCTTCTCGATGACTTACATAAGTTTATAATATGTTGTGTATTCTTTTTTCCCCTGTGGCGTCATCTCTCGCCCCCCTTACGTGGGTGCAGAGGCGAAAAAAGGGGACAAGCGAAATGTTTCCCTTGCGTGACCTACTTCTTGCTCAGTGTGTTGCTCTCGTGCAAGTGAGAAAAAGTTTCCCCTTTTTTATTGAATAAATTTATATTCTTTAAAAAAAATATCATATAATGTGGCTCTGATCACAGTATTCGTAAGTTCTACCTGATCATCTTCATCCATCGTTACGAAAGCTATGAGCTTTAAAAAAAGCACCTCTCTGAATGCCAGATAAATAAAAAATTATTACTATCATACTCCCGCGCGTTGTGCGTCTGTCTCTCTCCGTGGATTTGAGTAGACTGAAGCGCGCATGCGCTAACTGCGCTAGCCTCCGTAAAAATTATCCAATGAGCATTTACTTGCCACTTATACGTGTGGACACTTTCAAGAAGAATCGGTAAGTTAAAATTAAGTTGCCCACTAAAGCGCTTGCCTCGTGTAAACGGGCCTTAGGAAGAAAATCTAGATTTTGTTTGTGGGGGAAGTGGGGGGGGGGTTAAACCACAAGAGTTTACAAAACCCTTCGCTAGATGGCGTTTTCGATCAACTCTTCAAAAGAGCGGAAGAGCAGTGAAAGGGCTGCGGTTCATTTTGGTGAGCGAGCGGTTCAGAGCCGCTCACGGAAAAGAACCGTTTTACCCATCACTGTAGTGGTGAGCGATCTGCTCATGAGCAAAGCGCTCATGAGAAAGAGAAAGCGTCCCCAGTGTGCATTGTGATTGACCACAAATTTGCCGACAGTGCCATCTGGCGGCTGTCCATGCGCAGTCCCGTTACTAGCGGCTAAAAATCCGACATTCCCTGGTGAACTTGGCCAATCACAGAGGAGCTGGAGGGAGTTACTCTCGAACCGGTCGTTACTTCGTGTACAATACTTCGGAAACTGTTCGGAACTTACAATGCGCAAGCGCGTTCTCGTAATTTTGTAATATTTTGCGCTCTTTTCTCATTTTTTTCTGGCTCTCATCTTTATTTTTTTCCATCAATATTTTCTACATGATTCTCTTTTTTTCATAAATTTCCTGTTGGTTTGGGTTCATGTATTTGAGGTTAATTGATTTTTCTTTTATAATTATTTTTCCTACATTGTGTATTATTCTGTTTTTATTTTTCCTGCATTAAATACATTTTCCTGTTATTATTTTTTCCTACATTGTGTATTTTCCTGTAATTACTTTTCCTACATTGTGTATTTTCCTGTAATTACTTTTCCTACATTGTGTATTTTCCTGTAATTACTTTTCCTACATTGTGTATTTTCCTGTAATTACTTTTCCTACATTGTGTATTTTCCTGTAATTACTTTTCCTACATTGTGTATTTTCCTACGTTACATGTACCTTTCTGTTCTTATTTTTCCTGCATATTAAGTACATTTTCTTGTAATTATATTTTCTACAATAAGTATACTTTCCTGCAAAGAAGGATAAAAAATCTGAAAATCCTCTCCTTGAGAAAACTCTATGTACACTTATGCTTTCCTGTAATTAACTATATGTTTAATTTCTGTCAACCCCTTTTAAATATGAATCAATAGAATTAAAGAAATCTTTGGGATGAAATAAAATAGAATTTACAATGTCTAAGTCTCTTCGCGCATGCCGTTTCCATGATTTATTCAATGTGGGGGAAAAAAAGGAACCAAAAAAAAATAAAGCTGTCTAAATTCATTAACATTCGAGCACTTTCAAAGTGGTTTACTACAATTTCCGCTTGTATCGCTGAAGTTTTGTGACAAGCTTATGACTTTTGAATTTAGAAAACTAATCATTTCCACAACCCTTAAGGTTTTTCTTGACTTGGTACACACTGTGGATACAACACATCCTCAGACCAATATTTTGGGATTAGCTCATGGTAAGTTATTAAAAGTTGTTTTAACCCCACTGTTTGAGATTGTCAGCTCAAGTTGGTTTTTCAATTTTAAGGTGCAAATCTAAGCCAAACTCCCATTTAACCCTTTAAGTGCTTTTTGAAATTTTCCTGATCAGCATTATAATTGCCACATTTGAAATTGCAAAACCTTGCCATTACATGTGTGGCTTTCTATGAAGAGAACCCTTTTTGTATTATTTATATATTGAGCATATATTTCTTTTTTTTTTCTCGCTTCTTATCTAACCTAGAACAATAGCTAACTCTGCCCACTAACAGTTGATTGGTTGGAGGGGAATGGAAAACATTTTATTGTAAAAAAACAGTTTCACTGCATTTTTATAGAAGACAAAATATTTCGGGATGACAGAAATAAAGCAGATCAGGTTTGACGAGATTCAGGATTGCCACTGAAAGGGTAAAAAAAGGTCTCTTTGGGCAGAGCAACAGGGTCCATAATATTAAAAATTTAATTCATGATCATGTTTATTTTTAATATTGTAGAATCGATTCTGCAATGTCTTATTGATGGCCTTATCCTCTCGGCTGTTAGAATAATTGTTTAGTCTACAGTTTATATCTGTTTATCTATTGTATATATATGTTTATCTTCAATGTTATAGAATGTCTGTGATCTCATATTGATTTTGATGGTCTGATCATCTATGCTATATCAGGAAATTGCTTATTCTATAATGCATAAAAATTCAAAACACCACGTGCATCTGCACAGTATTACAGAATACTATGAAAAATAGCGTTTTCAACCTATGGAAATACAAGCAGCAATTTAAAAAAAAATTTTAATTTCAAAATATATAAAATCATGTTTATTTCTAATTGGCTATGGAACTATGACATAGTGTGTGTAACTTTGTTTATTTATGTTAAACGTCATTCAATAACATATGACTTAATAAAAAATTTCGTGTTCAAAAATTTTTTCCCTCTCACTGTGTATAATTATTTGTGCATTTCTATTATTCTCACAACCGTTCAAATATTACGTAAGCACCAATAAGGAAAAATAGGGTTTTATATTTGCTTTTAATAGCAAGGAACGGAGGGATTGGAATGAAGATTATCTAAGCATTTGGATGAGAACATATTGGCATGGCTTTATTCAAAGGTTTGAAGAAAATTGAATATATCAGTTTATCGAGGATATATAACTACAGTACTTTGGCTAACAATTTTTTTTTTCATAGTTTTTCTGCCTTGGCCAACGGATGCGATTAATGAACATTTTCTTTGATACAAATGCAAGCAATGACATAAATCAGCTGCATCATGAGATGAATTTAAGCTAATCATTGCCAGAATGTCACTAGAGCATTGATTTACTCACATCCCCTTTTTTGTAATCTTTTCTCCAGATGTACCAAAACACAAATGGATGGGGGACACCTACACACTCGACTGTGTTAACACTGGCTTAAGCAGAATAAAGCTGGTGTTTGTGCGCATAGTTTAAAATAAAAAGATCTGTATCTTATACTCCTATAAATTCTCATTTATAGCTCTCACAGCTATTCATTTTAGCGTTTGGCCAGTTTTTATCGTCTTTACAACATTCCTTGGTATTTCAAAAAACAAACTTGGTATTTTAAATTTTGGGCCATACCTGGAATAAATCAAACAATATTCCATAGAAATTTATGGGAAATTGTGTTTCAACAAACAAAAGTGATTCTGGAGCGAATTTCTTCATACAGTACTGTATCCTCATTCAGAGCTGCAACTAGATACTTTGTCACCCAGGGCAAGCTGGAATTTTGGTGCCCCTTGTTTATAGAGGAAGCAGTTAAAGAGTGAATTTGGTGCCCCTTGCATGTAGAGGAAGCAGTTTAAGAGTGAATTTAGAGCCCCTTCTGGTTCAGCACCCAGGGCACCAGACCCGTCTGTCTTTCCCCCAGTTGCAGCCCTGTCCTCATTTCCAACCAAATCTAATACAGTATCTCATACTACTAAAGACGTAATTATCAAAAATTTCCTGTTAATTGAGCATTTATCGTACTGATATAGATTTTTAATAGAATCATTTTTCATCCTTTTAATCAAAGCATTGATGTGATTTGGAAAATGATGCATCAGTAATTGGACCAGATTTTGACCACATTTGACATTTTAATGAAATGAAACTCACAGGGAACTTAGATATGCTACACATACTAGTAAACAGCTCAGCAAACCATGCATTGAAGATTATTGTTTAGATGAAAGGGGTTTTGAAACCAACTTGATCGATGCTCTTCTGGGCATTCAAAATGTATGTGCACTATTAAGGAATCAAAAAGTTATTTTTTTAGTTTTGCTGGCAAAAGATGTTAGTAAAATATTATAAAGCACAATGGCAATTGATGGTTGTTTTGTTGATTCGTAGAGGTGCTCACCTCAGCAGTTAATAAATCCCGATCTATTCTACTAGGTTGCTTCAGATCAACAAGAGAAGTAAAGAGAGCCCAGGGGGGGGGGGGGGTAGCTTACACAGGACCTACCTTTAAAGGGGGGGGTACAGGGTAAAATATTTCCTCTCATCAGAAGCTTTCAAAAAACATTTTAAATTTACAGAAATTAATGAAAACAGTAGAGATATTTTCATACGATATTTCATTAAAATTATTTGAATTTAAATTCAATTTTTATCTCTTGGAGGTCACGAGGGGGGTATACATTATATTATTATATCCCCCACCCGCGTATCTCTCCAGAATGGGGAGGGCAGCCGAAGCCCCCTTGGTCAATAACGGTACTAATCTAGAAAGTTTTGGTCCAGTTTACTTGATTTTGCTGACAAGTGGGGTTGGGGAGGGGTAAAAACCCATAAAATTTTACTTAAGTAATACTTGAACGGTCTATAGTTACGGCCCAACCACTTCCTTCTGGAACTATTTCAACTTTTCTCCGGCTCGGAAGGTTTCAATCTGATTTTTACACTTCTCTTACAGTGTTTACGCCGCTAAATTTACGGTTCGAGAGTAACTCATTCCCGCTCCTCTGTGATTGGTCGAGTTCACTAGGGAATGTCGGATTTTTAGCCGCTAGTAGTTCTTCAAGCGCTTGGCTTATGAGCCGTACAATACAATAATAATTATACAGGGCTTTCGGCTACTATGACCATACCCTGATCATAAGAAAAAAAATACAGGAGAAAATAGACTGGCAGAAGATGCCACGATCATGACAAAAAATAAATACCATAAATAAAGCATTTTTTTTTAATTTTTTATTTATAACGTGATCCTCACGTATTCCCAAGGGATCAGCATGATCCGTCCAGGGAATTCGTTAGTGAATACACAAATAATGACAATAACAAATGCATTAATAATGCCCCATAGTCACAGATACTGACAAAAAAACCAAACAAATTATTACAATACAAGGTTATGAGTATGAAAATAACTGGAGAGAAAAGAAAAAAAAATTATATATAACTATACACATATATAAAAATAACAAAAAAAAGCGGTAACACGCATAAAGAGTATCAAGCGATACGTTAGCGGAAACACTAAATATCTTTCAGTAAGGAAACCCAAAAACACATTAGATGGCTTAAAAAAAAAAATATATATATATATAATATTGCAGTCTACATTATTCATTAGAAGCAATCAGGAAAAGTAAATAAAATAAAAAATAAATATATAAAAGAAATAAAGAGGAAAAAACACATCTGTTAAAAATAACCCAGACTGAGGGGAGAAAAAACAAGTTTAGACAAGATAACAATCAACTCTTTTCACTGAATGCGTAAAAAAAGACGAGAGAGAGAAAAACACACACTCACACAAAAAATGCGACATTATCTACTTGATAACAATCGGGGGATACATCAAGTTTTGGGTTGGGGCTTACAACCCCCCCCCCTTTTTTTTTGGTTTTTTGAATATTCGACGTTTCTTTGCTCTTACCGGGGGCGAGATGAGAAAATCGGTACACTCGAATACACCAGAGATATTGGAACCAGGATCATCATCAGATGGGGGTGCCATTACAGTTTATACCAGAAAAACGCCAGGCCTCCATGTAAACATTTGCACCACCTGAAGATGGCAGGCACGTATTTTGGAGAGATGATTTAACTGAATTCACGATCACCGGTATCAAGGATCTAATAGAGTTACGAAGGGATCTCCAGTTTCAAAGAGTTAATGTCCGACGATGTTGAAATATTAACACGACCAGCATACGACATACAAGATTTACACCTTGCTCGTGCGATGTTTATGGGGACGTAGTTTTCAGCTTTCAGGACTTTTGCTTCAAAAATAAATGTCGGACAATTCTGGTCAGTGGCTAGGTGTGCAGCTTTGCAGTTTATACAAGAAACTGAATTTTGACATAGCTCATAGACATGGTCATCACCACCACACTTTTTAAAAAATTGATTAGAAGCCATCAAAACTTTTTTCGGTGCGAGTAACTAAAACATCTACGGCATTGATTTGGTTGATCGATGAAACGACGGGGATGAACCACACCAACAAATCAAGAACCACAATTTTACCTCCCTTGGTATACTTTTACCAAGAATCGTGACTAATACCGTGTGTAAGGGATTATTGTCTTTGATGAAACGACGAACACTGATAACCTGGAGGTTTTCACCATGAAGCTCTTTTGCAAACTCGCTGACTGGAATATCAGTAGTGTTGTGTTTTCTTTAACACTTTGTTAGCCGAGTGGATAACACATGGGTATTTATTTTGATGAGTATTTATTATTACGTTAGACTTAGATAGATTACATACATATAGATAGGAAGAATTTATAAAGCGAAAAGAGCAGAACATTTAGACATCTTGTCTACTTGATGTCCGAGGTGGAACTCCCTAGTTCCCCTTACACAACACTACGTGGCGTTGTATGTTCTTATCAGTTCAGTTCTTTTAGTCATTTCTTATAAGGACACCACAAGTAGGAACGTTATTGAGCACAAACTTAGATGAGATGCATTCGTAAGAAAGAAAGGTTTAACCGGAATATCAAATATATTCTCTATCTTTAAGAACTCCTTCGCAATTTGTGGATTTCCCGTGGTGATAAAAAGCTCACCAGCACGTGTGAAACGGATTTCATGAGTACTTTTGGCGTTAGAGGTTTGGCTACATATAAATTTTTTCAATTCAACAGGTCTTGTTTTCGGAATGATCACCAATTACTTAATTTTGGTTACGCCCTTTCACTTCAACTTGTCATCTTGGGATAAAGCCCGCATATATATATATATATATATCCCCACCCAGGAAATATACCTCTGAATATAATCTTATATTGTCTGTTAATGTTAATTCACTTGTGTTGTTTAAGAAGAAATTTTTACTAATCGTTGACTGGAGCCGTATGAGTGTAATGTACATGAAGTTACATACAATGGGCTAATTAAAAGTCTGATTTCATTCTTTTTACTTGAGAGTTGTTACTTTAGAGTTGAAAAAAATCTATTGGCATTTGCAGTGGTGTCACAGACAGGGATGCTGTGGGTAGAACTCCTTAATACATTGTATATGAAGGCGTCTTAGGTGGTGCCAAATGGATCAACAGTTGCGGTAGCCTCGCGATCTGCTGTGACGTTACTATCATGGAGGAAAGAATAACAGGAGGTGAAGCGACCAGCGCCTCCCTTGAGAAAGCATAGGGAATCTGGGTTGCCAGATGAAACCAGTGATCGCTCTATTAAAGGGACCAAGTAAGCCCAAACAAACCGTGGCTTCCCATGCTTTCCTATGAGAAACATCCCAGTTTTTAAAAATCATTTAAAAATTTACTATTCCTTTTAAGAACTCGATTTTTTCCCCTCAAACTCTTTGGATATATTTATACAATTGAACGAGAGCTTTTACAATTTTAGTTGTGATTTGTTTTCGAATATTAGCTTCAACAACATGGAACCTTTCACAAAAATAACCAAAATTTAGCCATATCTTGTGCCACAAAAGTTCTTCTCGGCATTTTAATTTTAAAAAAATTATGCCAAAGTATGTAACACCTCAGTACTGAGAAAAAAACAATGTTTAAAGGCACTTGAACAAGCGGTGTTTGAAAAAATCTGACTTATTTTGCGAAAAACATTAGCATATATAATGCCTTTCAGCTGTTTATATTCAAATATTGTAGAAATATTTCTCCATTCCAGGCAAAAACTCGAACACAGACACAATTTTAGATTTCAAATTCAATTCGAAACTTTTTTGTTAAATTTTCGTACACATACCACTTTAAAAGCAAAGTAATTGGTACAAAATGAAGAGAAAAAAAACAGCCCAGATTATTTTCTCAAGTACTATAGGCCAGAAAGATGACTTATCGCGGCTCGTAAAAAAAGTTTTTTATTTTTTAATATTTTTTTCTCAATACATCTACATAGCGGGGAAAGTTCGGATGGGCGGCATATATTTCCAGTAATACGTATTCAAGAATATGAGAGTGGAACCAGGGTCGTCTTAAGAGCATCATGGGCCCCCGGTCCAAATGATTTTTCTGAGGCCCTACGTGGTGAATTCTCGGAAATTCCAACCACATTTCATTTTTGTGAGGCCCCTTTTCTCTTGAGGCCCCCGGGCCGTGCCCGGGTGGGCCCATGTGGTAAGACGGCACTGAGTGGAACGGAAGAAGGGTGGCGAAATTTGTACAGCCTACAGGCAGCAAAACCATAAATACACAGTGGCGGAGGACGCTCGAGCACTTCCAGTACTTTGAGGCACGTGGGCGGCAAAATGCTGTTTGCCTCGGACGGCTGAATCATGTTTGCCCCTGGTGGCAAAAATCATAGCTATGGCCCTGTAAGAAGGTGCTCGAGCACCTCGGAATTGATTCAGAAATAAAAATTCCTCATGTAAAGCTTAAGACGAGCGCCCACGGGCCTGAAACACTTTCGAAATGTCCCGGATCTATCATAATGATGAACGAAAGAAAAAAGCAAGATAAACAGTTAAAAGAAAAAAATTAAGAAAATTGCATTTTATTGGAACTTCATATTATTTCAATTAATCATATTCCCATAGACATTAATGTGAGGCATGAAATTTTTAAAATAAATTGAAGGCACTGAACTAAAAACTTATGATGAGTCGAGAGTGAAAAGTGATCTTCCCCTTTTTCAAAAATAAATTAAAAATATAAAAACCCCTTATATAAGGATAAGATTTTATTTTCCCCCTTTATTAGATCATGTAGATTACCTAAAGACGCATTAAATGGTCATGGTGCATAAATTTATTTAGTTATTAATATTTTAAGAGAATTCGATCCGGCAAAACACATGTTAAGTATAGGGACTAGAGCGGTTTGTTTGGCTTACTTGTCAGCCCATAGGGTTGCCACAACGGCTTCAATTTTCGTTCCTGATGTCACCTTCTGTTATTCTTTCCTCCATGCGTTACTATGACCTCACAGTTGCTTGACTCAGATTGGCTGGTAATGTGGAGATCTCAGAATTCCTAAGCGCTACAGGAGCCATCTGTGATTAGAAGTAGTGATGGGCAAAACGGTTCTTTTCCGTGAGCGGCTCTGAACCGCTCGCTGACCAAAATGAACCGCAGCTCTTTCACGGCTCTTCCGCTCTTTTGAAGAGTTGATCAAGAGCTCCATCTAGCGAAGAGTTTTGTAAACTCTTGTGAGATTTACCCCCTCCTTCCCCACAAACAATATCAAGATTTTTTTTTCAAATTACAGCACACTGAGCACGCTTTAGTTGATGGACACACGTTGCATTTCAATTAAAAAATCAACCAGAGAAATATGCAAAAAATCAAGCTTTTTTTTTTCTCTCTCTCTCTCTCATTCCAAAAATAATAAAAATAAACTTTTTCGCTTAGGGGTCATTCAAGTATAACATCAGCATCGGGGAGGGGGGGGGGGTTCGGATTTGCTGACTTTTGATGACAATGGGGGGGGGGAGGGGGTTTTGAAGGTTGCTTACGTCATCAACCACCCGTTTCTGAAGATATGGGGGGGGGGTCAGTGTTTTGCGACTTTTGCTAACAAATGGGGGGGGGGGTCAAAAATGGCTGAAAATCTGCTTACGTAATACTTGAATGGCCCCTTATAGAAGATGGTTTTGTGCACTAAACCAGACACGTAAGATGGTCAGTGCCGTCTTAAGGCATGGCCCGGGGGGGGGGGGTCTCAGGAAAAAAAGGGCCTCAGAAAAGTCATTTGGCCCGGGGGCCCATGTTGCTCTTAAGATGGCCCTGAAGATGGTGAGGAAAAAATCTCCATATTACTGTATTTGCATGAACATCCATGTTCTCATTTACGTTACAATCGATAAACAATTTGTTTTCATCTTCTGTGTCGTCTTCATGGGCGAAGATACGGGAGGCGTGGGGGGGGCCATTGCCCTCCCCCAGCATCAAAGATAGAGTCGACTGATCTAATGTATAAATGTATATGTGAATTGACATCATCATCATCATCATGCCCACCCCCCAGACTTCCAAGTCCATCTCTGCCTATGGTCGTCTTTTTTAATACGCCGGACAGCTTTTGATGTAGATATAGATTTTTGATGTAGATAGATGTAGTTTCGAGACATATCACATAAAAATAAACAATCACCGTTTTTTTTTCTCTCGCACAAAAGTCATTTTGTAAGGAGTCGCGAAAGGTTCTCGTACGGAATACAGCCTTCATACAGCACCTTTATACCTAGCTAGGTATAAAGGTGTAGACTACGACACATTAGGAAAAAATACTTCGAGAGTGCGGGTTGGGTTCCCAAGGGGTTACGTTGATAAACTTGAGTGATAACAAGTACCCCTCCAGTTCACAAAAAAATGTATTCGTATAGGCCATTGTTCCCAACCTTTTTTTGTCCCAACGGCCCCTTCTTCAGAAATTTTGTTCTCCCATTCCCCCCCCCCAACGCAATCTAAGCCATAGGATCCTATGTTATACCCGTAGCTTCTACCGCCCCCGGAACATTCCATCGCCCACGTTGGGAATCACTGGTATAGTCGCAAAGGAAGAGGTGGACAATCGTCCCCCCCCCCTTCTTTTATTCATTATAATAACGACTGAAATTACATACGAAATTTTAATTGAAAAATCACAACTGAAACAACAAATTACATTGCGGTTGAAAATTATGAATGTAGGGGCGACTGTTCAGCCGCGGGATCCGTACGTTCACATGGGATATCGCTGTTAGAGAGATTAAAAAGCAAAAAAAAAATCTTATGTACCCAAAAACATTAATGAAGAAATGGTGTCTGTCCGCTCTAGGTGGGGTGCTAAATCCATGATGAAAGGGCAAAAACAAATATTATTGACCAAAAAAAATTAGTGTAAATGATTTGTCTGCTCGTAGAAAAGGCATCAAATCTGAAGTGAAAAGTCGAAAAAAAATTAGGGGACATGATTTCCACTGTAGCAAAGGGTTGGGGCAAATTTGTCACGATAGGGCAGAAAAGATTTATTGACCAAAAAAACAATTGGGGAAAATTATTTTTGCTGGAAGCCAAATCCGACGTTGAAGAGCTAAAAAAAATGTATACTGGTCAAGAAAAGAAAAATCAGGGAAAACGATTTCTGTCATCTCTAGGAGGAGCAACAAATCCGAGCTGAAGAGCAGAGCCGTAATGAGAGCACCCCCCTCCCCCCCAATCCAGGGATACGCACCTAGATACTTTTTAAGCCGGAACAAACTTTCATTTCTGTGCCCCGTATAATGTAGAAGGAGCAGTTAAAAGAGGTGCATTCGCTTCCCCCACTAGTCCAGCGCCCGAGCCCCAGACCCCCCCCCCCCCAGTTGCGGCTCTTCTCTATCTGGCTAAAAATTACTGCCTATCAATTCAAAGTACTCCGAATCTTGGAAATTTGAACATCTTATTTTCAGGAGATCTGCCTCTTCTGCACCTCCCCGCGGACGTGCCCATGCGTAAGACTGCACTGGTGAGTAGACCAAATAACAATAATAATAACAACGAGAATGAGATGCATTCAATCCGAGGTAAAAGAGAAAAAAATAATAGTAAATAAAAAAGAACGCAGCGAAAGGGGGATTGTAAAAGCCTTTTGTGCAAAAAAAACCCTTGCAAAAGGGGGAAAAAAGAAAGCGTGGCCAACGTCTTCTTAGAAGGGAGGGTGGGGACTTGGGTAGAGACTAGTTGTTAAGTTCTACAGAACAGTGGCAAGCGAAGCGGCTCCCGGAGGCCTTTTAAAAGGACACGGCTCACTTGAATTTCTGCAGCTCGCGGCTCGTCACGGTTCATTTGTAGCCAATAGGAGCAAGCAACACAAGCGAAAAAAGAAGCGATTCACGGCTCAATTTCGACCAATTACAGGAGGCGTTTTAACAGGCAACGGTTCACTTTCATTTCTGCGGCTCTCGGCTTGTCACGGTTCATTTGTAGCTGAAAGGAGCCTGCAATACGAGCGAAAAGTTCGTTCATGAGCAGTCACACATCAGTTTAACAAATATTTAAAATCAGAGCGATACTCCCCCACTGGGGGAGGGCTGAGTTCGCAGTTATTCTTACCCAGACCTGTAACTAGAGGGGGGCAGGGTGGAGGGTGACGGTCCCGGGCGGCAGAATTTAGGGGGCAGTAGTTTTAGGCGGGGGTACAAAGAACACCATTACAAGATAGTCGAATTTTATCATTATAAATCGTTGTGGGGCACCGAAAATGATGTTTGCCCCGGACGGCATAAATCCTAGTTACGGCCCTGATTCTTAGTTTTCTACTTTCTAACACTATAAATTAACTATAGAGGGGGCCTTGAAAAGTCCCGGTCGGGGGGCTTGCTACAGGATGGGGGGGGGGGGTCATGATGATAGACAGATTTATGGTTTTTGACACCCTTTTTTCCCAAATCTTTTCATACTTCCGATCTCCCAGTTTTGAAGCCCATTTGATGAATACGTATAATTCGTGTCTGAAACTTCTTTTGGTCTGGGCCGATTTCTGCATTGACGAGAGGGTTTGCCCAGAGCCCCTTAATTATGTTGGGCCTCAGAAAAACCACTTGGCCCAGGGTCCCATGAAGCTCTTAAGACGGCCGGCCCTGTTAACGAGTACAGGCATCCTGGAAAGTTAGAATAGCCAAAGTTTTTAATGAACCACGCCTTTATAATTCCTAATATATCATGCTATCATTTTTATAATATATAATAATAATAATTTTAAAATCAATAACGCGACGACCATGTGAAAACCATGTAACTGACATAAAATGTGCGGAAAGCCATTGTTAAAACCAAGATAATAAGCATACTATCAGGGGCGTAGCCAGAAATTTCGTTCGGGGGGGGGGGGAACCAAAGTGACAGAACAATGGATTTGGCATCTTTTTCCCTTTTTTCGGTCATTTTCTCACATTTCGGGGGGGGGGGACCAGACCCCCCAAGTCCCCCCCCCCCTCGCTACGCCCTTGCATACTATGCTGCATTATTATTATTACTTTTTTGACATTTTCGGCAATTCTATCTTTCAAGTTGAGTCTTGTTTTGGTACATGAAAAATTGGTCAATCATTAGAAAAATGTGAACACCAACGAAAACACAACACACACACATTCCATAGCCTTTTTTTTCTATACATTTATTTGCAGAAGTTGTGGGCAATCGGCAAACTTTTTTCACATAATTCATAAATAAAAAATACATAAAAATGAAATGAAATACATGGAGGAACAAACCCCTGCTTGCGAACTAATCTGGCTCACTTGAAAAAAATGTACCCATGAATTTCGAAACAAAATATTATAATTTGAGAAATTATGCATTACCAAGTGAGGTCGAATAATGTGTTCGGAATAGAATCATGTTATGCATTATACATTTTGTTGCGATTACAACCGTGAAGAATTTAAGTCAGTACGACATCATCATAGGCGTAAAATAATAGGAAATGTCGGGAGCAGTAAATAGTGGTTGGGGAGGGGTGTTCAAAACTCAATATTTGTGTAGAAATTTAGGAATCACGGAGATGCAATAAATTTAGAAAGGGGCCGTGACAGGTGGTTTGGAGGGCTGCAGCGAGCTGAGAAGAAAAATTAAGGTGTGAAGAAATAATGCTTTTATATTGACTATACACTTGCAGAATCCAACGAAACCAGGGCCGTCTTAGGGCATGGACTCACCCGGGCCTCACCGCCCACATTTTGCAGCAGGTTCCCTAGGATGGGGTTTTTCGCAGGCCCCCGGCTAGATTTTTCACAGACCCCCTCCTCTATATTAAATTTAGTGGGAAAAACAAAAAATGATGAAAACCATATCAGGCCCTGGGATGCAGCTCTGTCAGTCCCACTCTTGTGAGGGGTCATGCCCGGGGGTCTCATGTCCACAAGTGACTCCACCTTATGATATTTTGCATAGTGCAATAAATTTTTAAAATAAATAGGAAATATGTAGGCTGTTTATTTCCTGCTAAGTATAGGAATACCATAGCATCACTTTGCCTGAGGGGCCCATGATGTTGAGACAGTCCTGAATAGAATTCGGATTAGTGGGCAGCTCAATAAATTCTAGGCCAGTGGTCTGGAGGCCAATTTTATTTGCAAAAATTTTCATTCAGTATAAATTCACTGAAAAAATCAATTCAATACGTATAAAGGATCTTGCTTCTAGATGAGGGTCGAAGACTCAGGGGAGCCACGAGAAAAAAAATATTCAAAGGGGGCCACGGGCAAAAAAAGGAAAGAGAAACGCTGCTTTATTTTGCGCACAAAAAGTGCGTAACCAGTTCTTTTGTGTAGCTTATAGAGTGTAGAAAGAAAGAGTAGCTTTTTGTTTGCAGGTCTCTATGTTTTTTGTTAGGTTTTTTGCAGTTCACCACGACAGCAACAGAACCATTCAGTGCTTAACAACAGTTTCAATTGCCCGAAATACACGAACGATGTTGTTTGTTCACTACATCTATCGCGGGATATGTGATTGTGGTATTTCTCGGACACAAAACCAGACGCATGGAAACGGAAAGGTGTCAAAAAAGAAAAAAAAAAACCGCTCTTCTGTGCCTGCCACCCGTGTTTTTGTGCACTCATTCGCCATATGAATATGCATCTTCTTTGCGTCGTTACATTCCCACAATAAGCCGGAGAGCTTTCATGTCATTTTCTTCGTCCCCACATAAGTAGTTAAATATACTGTGTCAAGTATCTCATCACAATAGTTAACAAATCCCTGAGAACCTTTCATTAGTCTAGACTAGCGTCCCTCAGTCGGCATCTAGACAAGCACCCCATGTTAAAACCTCGATAGGATAGATAAAGAACTACTGAAGGTAGGACAAAAGAAAATATTTACAATGGCTCCGTACCAGGGACCATTCCTATGCACTTTCCCTCTTTGAAGCCAGTTTTTGATTTTTAAAAAAGGCTTCGAGTTTGAAGTCTGGTCGGTTCCCCAAGGGGTTGCGTCGATTAACTTGTCGCGAGAGAATTCCCAAAATATAAACGTCTTGATCAGAAATTTAAGCTCATCTGTCCCTAAGTAAAAAATACATTAAACCAATATGCAGTGTCTGTTAGGGTAAATTTCATCTATCCGTTGATTATGCATAATCGCCGACTATTTTGATAAGTTTGATAAATTTCGTTCAAACATTTATTGCGAATTTATCACATTCACCGTAACACATACATACTGTAATATTTTAACTTTAAACGTTCCTATTTAGCACGGATGGAATATATTAGAATTCTACATCAACAACAATCAATACAGTGTACTCAGTACACGCATACTTAGAAATAATCAAAATATTAAGCAACTAGTAGGCAACAGTGGCAAGTGAGTCACTGTTTCATTTCGAAGTAGATTTTAGCAGGAGACAAAGACCATGGGGGGACTAAAAGGGAGTCATCAATGAAATTCTTGTGGGGGGAAGGTGGAATTAAACAGTAAAGAAAACTTCTGAAGAATTTCTTTTTGCGATCCAAGCAACGTCTATATAAAACCCTTAAGCCAGTGGTTCTCTAAAGCTTTTTTTCACCTTCGACTCCCTTAGACTCAGTGTCTATCCGTGACTTCTCAAAGCAGTCTGAGAATCGCTTCGAAGCACTTAACAAGTACACATCAATAGCACACCAGCTTTTAGAACCACTGCCTTCAGCAAATGATTCGTTTTTCTTTTAGTCACCTGAAAAATCAAAAATAAGTGACGCACATTACATTTCCTTCCGTGGTAAGTTGGTATGATTGTCAATTGCTTCAGCATAGTCTCCCCACGTTTTTTCTTTTACCGCCCTCGTCTCAGAGAGAAAACTTTTCTCACTGATCCTGAAACTTCTCACAGAGCGAAATTCACTATAAAAAATAATTCTATACAATTCCATATTTTCGACCCACAATGCTTTACGTCTCATCGGTGTTCGCCCACGAACGCAAACTAAATATAAAAACCCTGCAAGTGAGACAAAATAAAATCCTTCGACAGCTAACAAAAGCACTTTGGTTCCTTCGTTACATCAACATATGAACGGGCCTTCAACTCTCCCATATTTGGTCATACGTACAAGAATTAAACCTCAATCAATTTGACAGAATGGGCAACTCACAACACCAACATATAAGAGACGTTGTGGACTACGACATGATGAGATTTGGAAATTTCGAAGGCCCAAACAAATTTTGGACCTCCCTTGGAACGAACTCTAATTCAGTTCCACTGAACACAAAATTGCAAATAAATGTGTTCAACCAAGAAATACATTTTTAATCAAACAAAAACAATTCTTTTAATCGCCAACCCTCTAACACAGGGGGTTCTCAGCCTTTTTTTGACTTGCGGAGCCCTTCTCAGTATATAATTTTTATTGCGGAGCCCTGTATGACTTGAGGAGCCAGATTTATATATAATTTTTATGGCGGAACCCTTTATGCCTCTTTTTTTCATGTATCAATCTAATTTACTGATTTATTTTATTTTCTTTGAGTCACCGCGGAGCACCGGTTGAGAAACGCTGCTCTAACAAAAAGAGGAAGACCAACAAAAACAGCTGTCTACATATAAAAAGCCCCAACTGAAGGTACGAAATGTTTGAAAAAAAAAATCCATTTAAAGAAATAATAATAACAAAAAAGTAACGCACTTGCTGACAACAGGAGAATAGCACTTCACTCGTTGTCAGCGGATCATCGCCCATGAATTCTTCCTCAACAAAGGGCGCGGATGATCGGATCGCAGAGACAAATTTATTATTATTAGTTTACAGTACAACAATAGTATCGATGGCTTTCTCTCGATGCACCAAAAAAGGCTTAAGTTGTAATGTTGTCATCCGTGGATGGCTCTCCCACCGAGACCAACAATTCAAGCACTCTTCCGCGTCAGAGGGCGCTGCAGAATGAGAAACATTTCTCTCCTATTGTAAATATATGCTTAATCAAGATTGAAATTATTTTACCCAGGAATTTGTTGAACTTTGCTCAACACGTATATAAAATTTTTTATTGTGCCAACAACAATATTGCCCCAAAAGGCCGATATCATTGAACCATGATATCATAAATTGCTACTTCATTAAATATTTTTGAAGAAAAAGCGCATAATTTTTTGTTACTTTTGATTTGTCACTGTCAAAATGTTCACCCCCTCCCTTGACATCATCTTCCCCCACTAACAATAACTAACCAAATTTTCCTCCTATATATTCACCCACCTCTCACTTTTTCTTCTATTTCCTGAAAATGACCAGAAAAAAAAACTTGTTGAAGCTGGCATTAGTGAGTAAATGATGGAAACTGTCTTCAATTGTCTTTTCGACAGCTTTTTTTCTTTATTCTCTTCCAAGTGTAAACATTTTTAACAGAAGGTTGTGGAGCGTTTTATCTGCAAAATTGTGTTAAAAAGTGACAGTACCAGACAGTTACCCGGATTTGACAAAATTTTTCTCATTTACACACACGCAAATACTCACTTGCCTTTCTCCTCACACGTAGTCTCCACGAGGCTACAATTTGTAAGCCCACAGTTGACCCGTAAGGGCCAGTACCGGGAGGCAAAATTTCATTCTGGTTAGGTCTGAAACGTTTGGAACGATCCCACAGAAAATATTCTCCATCGCAGTTTTTTTCAACCTTCCTGAAAACAAGGACCAGTAAAATGTCCGAAACAAATTTACGGACCAATTGTGTCCCGTATTACACACACACAGTGTTTTCATTATATTACACTACATTACGATAATTATGGAAAAAACTTGTAAATATTTATCTGGCATATTTGTCAGGTTTATACATAAAAGGCCAGTATTACACTATAAAAGTTTTGTCAAAGTGCTTGTATAAAACTTGAAACATACAACCAATAAACTGATCGATTGCATTTGCTCGAATGTAATCGATCAGCTTATTCGTTGTATTTTTCAAGTTTTATACAAGCACTTTTACAAAACCTTTATAGTGTGATGCCGACATAAATCAGGTTTAATTTTTTGTAGCAATTTTTTTGGAATTTTAATTACGATCGATGATTGTGCCTACTTCGGACAATGTTTCTGATGGCCATTGATGATGTCCCGTTTCGTACAGATTATTACTTAAGATGCCAGTTTATACCGAATTTTATTTTTCTCAATGAAATATGATCATCAGGTCATATTTGAATATTTTTTCGTGAAATACATTTTTGTTTACTGTGATTTGCAGTAGCCCTTTATTTCCACACCATTCAGCAATTTTAGCAGTAATTAGCAAATTACATTTGAAGCAATGAATTGGAATTTTCGACTAAATGTAGTGATATCCCGTGTTCATGATTGCAATTTTTTTGCATTCTCCCTCGATGATGTGGGGGAACCTCGGTACGAAAGTATAATTTTATTTGAAGCCGTATTGTTATTATTAATGTCTATTTCAAAGGGTGAATAATTTTATCGAGTGTCCATGCTGACCACTTATGCCATCATCGCGGACCAGAGGTTGAGAAATAATGCTATATTGTATTCGTAGCTATGAACGCCCCACTGATAAGTTTCATAACCCCCCACCCCCGTCACTTCATGGGAAGGGGATATCACCCACTCATGGAGAAACTGGTCAAAAATGCCAACAAAAATAAGAATATAAAAACATAGAATGAATCTGCGGAAAAATTCCTGAAAAATAAAAAAATGCAGTCGATCCCACTTATACCATTCCAACTTACAATTTTCTACCGCTTCGTACGACTTATTTTCGTGGTATCAACATTAAGTAATTCTCGTGAAGATTTTTCCTGTTTAAAGCGTTTCTTCACTTACAACGTTTTCTCATGACGGTTTTTTGAAAAACGTTATAAGCGGGATCCACTGTAAAAACAAATTCTGAATGATTTGACGACTTAAAATGATTTGACGACGTAAAATGGAGTAAAATTCAAGTTATGAGGGAAATTTCAATAGAAAAAAACAAATATGTGAGATATTGTAGGGGTGAAATGGGATATTGTGTAAAACTGTAATTTTAAAAATTGTGAGTGAAATATAAGTATAATTAAGCATGAAACTTGAAGACAATGACAGAAATTTCAATGAAAATTTTATATGGAATTGTGACTAAAAAAATTATGAGTATGAAATTATAATACAAATTATATATATACATGTGAAATTTCAATTAAAAAAATCACGATTCAAATTTCAATTAAAAATTATGCAAGGGCCGCTGTGTTGCACAACCGTACGACCACAGGAGGCGCCGCTCTAAGAGGACGCCAAATCAGAGGTGAAAGAGCGAAAAAAAATTATATTGATCAAGAGAAAAATTAGGGAAAACGATTTCTGTCAGTTCTCTAAGAGGGGCAACAAATCCGAGGTGAAGAGCAGGGCCGTTTTGAGAGCATCTTGGTACTCCCACCCCAATGCAGAGCAGTAACTACTGTAGATACCTTTTGAGCCGGGACAAGCTCACATTTCTGTGCCTCCGTGTAATGTAGAAGGAGCAGTTAAAAGGTGGATTCGGCTTCCCCACTAATCTTGCACCCGGGCACCACACCCACCTACTCCCCCTTCCCTTTGTTGCGGCCCTTCTCCATCTGGCTAAAAATTTATGCCTACCTCTTGCCTACGCTTACTCTTAAAAAATGTAACATCTAATTTTCATGAGACTTCCTCTGAGGGACCTCACGAACACCCCCCCCCCCTCGGGGACGTGCCCGGGTAGGCCCGTGCGTAAGACTGCACTGGTGAATAGGCAAATAATAATAAGGAAAATGATTTTGTGTCCCCTCCAAGAGGCGCACAATATCCAAGGTGAAAGTGGGAATATAAAAAAAAAAGAAAATGAAAATGATCTCTGTCCACTCTAGGAGGGGCGCTGAAATCGTGAAGAAAGGGCAAAAAAAAGTTTATTGACTGGAAAAAAAAATTAGGAAAAATTGTTTCTGTCCGCTTAGGAGGGGCACCAAATCCGAGGTGCAAGGGTGAAATTTTAAAGAACGACGCAAAAAATTTGGGGAAATGCGTTCTGTCCGCTGTAGGGGGGGGGGGGGGCTGGGGGGGAAACAAAACCGAGGTGGAAGAATGGGAAAAAAAATTAAAGAACCACAAAAAATGAAGGAAAACGATTTCCGTCTGTTCTTAGGAAAGGTATCAAATCGGAAGTGAAAAAGTCGAAAAAAATTAGGGAAATGACTTTTTCAGGGGCGAAAAATCCGTGATGAGAGATAGGGGAAAATAAAGAAATTCTTATTATTCAAAGAAAAGTTAGGGAAAATGGATTCACTCCGCTCTAGGAGAAAGGCCACATCTCTCCGAGGTGAGAAGGCGAGAAAAAAAATTTTAAATTACCAAAGAAAGAAAAATTTAAAGAAAATTATTTCTATCCTTTCGAGGATGGGCGCCAAATCCGAGGTGGAAGGGCTAAAAAAAAAAAATTAATATTGATCAAAAGGGAGAAAAATTGGGGAAAATGATTTCTATCAGCTCAAGAAGGGTAACAAATACGAGGTGAACAGAAGGGCCGTATTCACAGCAATCTGGGACCCCAACCCCAATCCAGGGACGCAATTAGAACTTTTTGAGCCGGGTCAAGCTCGCATTTCTGCGCCCCCGCGTAATGTAGAAGGAGCAGTTAAAAGGATGCAATCGCCTCCCTCACTAGTCCAGCACCCGGGCACCAGACCCACCTACTCCCCCCCCCCTTCCGCCTAGTTGCGGCCCGGCTCTATCGGGCTAAAAATTCCGCAAAACTTTTGCAAATTTTATTATCTCATTCTCACGAGGCCTCTACATCTGAGATCCTCCGGGGATCACCTCACAAGACTGCACTGGTTAACAATTAAAATAACAATAATAATAAGGAAAATAATTCCGTCCCTTCTCCAACGCAGGTGCACCCAGTCCGAGGTGAAAGAGCAAAAAAAGAAAAACGTAAAAAAATAAAAATGTAACAAGCAAAAGGGGGGGGGTGGAGAAAGAGTGGCCAACGCGTTCTTACTTCTTAGAGGGGAAGGTGTGGGACATGGGAAGAAACCAGTTCTAACAATTACAGAAGGCCTTTTAACAAGACACAGCTCATTTGAATTTCCACGGTTCATTTGCAGCCAATAGGAGCAGGCAACACAAGCGAAAAAAGAAGCGATTCACGGCTCATTTTCGACCAATTACAGGAGGCGTTTTAACGGGCAACGGTTCACTTTCATTTCTGCGGCTCACGGCTCTTCACGGTTCATCTGTAGCCAATAGGAGCAGGCAACACAGGCGAAAAAAGAAGCGATTCACGGGTCATTTCTGACCATTTACAAGAAGCGTTTCAACGGGAAACGGTTCACTTTCATTTCTGCGTAGGGTGACCATACGTCCCGTATTTCCCGGGACAGTCCCGGTATTTTCTGTTTTTTTGGCCGTCCCGACTTTTCGGCAAAAGTGTCCCGGTTTTTCCCGTATTTTACACGAAGCCTAGTTGAATTTTTATTCTTTATTGAAGTCAAAGATTGACATTATTTTTCAACTCATAAATTATTTTATGATAATTACATCTATATATGAGAATACTAATCTCCCACATTTGCCTTGGTCAACGTTTTTTTTTTCGTGGAATACATTTTAATCCACTGCAATTTGCAGTAATGCATCATTTCCCGCCATTGTGATGTATCCGTAATTTCAACAATATTTGGCAACTTTGTGTGGTTTTGGCGTCGTTTTTGGTGATAATTGGCGATGTCCCGTATTTTCCCGTATTTGAATCCCAATGTCCCGTATTTCTCTCGAGGAAATATGGTCAGCCTATTTCTGCGGCTCTCGGCTTGTCACGGTTCATTTGTAGCCAATAGGAGACGGCAATATGAGCCGTCAGCCGTCACGGTTCTTTTCACAACGTTTTCAAAAGCCTGCTTGTTCTTGGTAGTTTCTTGTATGCGATGGAAGTGTAAGAGCCGCGGTTCTTTTTTCAAGAACCGTGGCTCACTCACTCTTTGAAAAGAGCCGCTCTTCTGGACGGTTCATGAGCGGATCGCACATCTCTAATTAGAAGAAGCACCGGTGCGGCGGTGCTAGCCGTTATTAAGGCATCCTTATCCTTATGTTGAAAATTAAGAGTGTTTGTGAAGTATTATTTGCTTGTGAAATATTTTTGATTGAAAGGATGACAGAAAGCTTTTATAAGCTGCGTTGCTCGATTTATGGACACACATCAGATGTGAGAGCTGTCATAACGTCTTGCTTACCTGGTGGGGGTTTCATCTCTGGTTCTAGGGATAAAACTGTTCGAGTTTGGCAATCTTCACGGTAATATTTCTATTAGATAGCCTACCTAATTTTCTGTCAAAAAATGTTGGTTACACGAGAATGTGTTATTCCATGTAACTGTATTCTATTGATTTTTGAATTTTTCTTTTCACCTCGCGGACGTTGTCAAAATGGCTTGTTTTTCTTCCACTTACGCCTCAGAGCCATCTTTCTGATACAGTAGACGCTGCTTAATATAATCGCAGATATCGTTACCCAGGGCCGCAACACAAAGAAACTTTGGCAGCAGGGGAAGAATGCATTTTTGCGCCTCCATCTAATGTAGAAGCAGCAATTGAAGGGTGAGTGTGCATTCGGCGCCCCCTTCCGTCATCGCCCGGGGCACAAGACTCGGCTGCCCCCCCCCCCCCCCAGCTGCGGCCTTGTCGTTACCATTCGGGTACTTAGTTGTAACTAGTGAAAAATTTCCAAAATTTCGTGGAAGAAACTGGCCAAAATTTTTTCATGTGGGAAAATTTTGAGAGTTCATAAAACAAAAGTTGTTGAAAAAAAATGCAGTGCAATACTTTTCTAGTGTGCAGTACTTGACTACATATTGTTCCTGGTTAATCGCAGCACATTTTTTAGAATGTATGGGAAAAATTTAGTCGTGAGGAAATTTTGTACATAATTTTTTTAGAGATGTAAAATTCTCGAGAGTAATCTTTCGGAGAATATTCGAGAATATATTCTCTGGTAGGACTACTATTATAAATAACTTGAGCATATTACAAGTTCTTGATGAGAATATTCCCCTGTTATATTTATAATATAGTTACATATAATATCCTTAAGAATATTCTCTGGAAGGACTACTTTCATAAATTACTGAGGAATATTCTTATAGCAAATAATTATTCTGAAGTTATTAATAACAGTCCTTCCAGAGAATATTCTCCTAGATGAGAATATTATTCTTCAGTTACCGAAATCTTTCCAGAGTATTATCAAGAATATATGTTATAATAACATGTATTATAATAAATAATCTCAATAAATAACTTGAGAATATTATTTATACTATTAGTAATTTATAATAGTATTCCTTTGAAAGAATATTCTGTCCCCATCTCTTCCCGTCAAGAAGATGGGAATGTTGAAGTTTGTAGACCACAATATTAAAGTTTGAAAGCAAGGAAATTAAACCAACAGGGCTGAATTGTACAACTTTTAAAGAAACGTGAGTGATACAGAATTTAAATATATGTGCATTGAAGAAAATAGCAGTTCTGTATCTTAGAATAAAGGTGATTATATAAGAATAGCTTCCTTTATCAATCAACTTTGATTTAATTTCTTTTGTTGTGAACTTATTTCTGAAAATTTATCTAATTTTAAAATAATTTTTAATGTTTTAATTTAATGGTTTCTAAAATCTTTATAACCAAACTTTTAAAATCTCTCATCATGACCTGAGAATATTCTCGAATTAAAGTTGTCATTAGGGGTGATTATACCAAAAATTGTTTTGTTGTAAATGTTTCAGGCAATGAAAAATAATTTATATTTCACAATATAAACAAAATTAATAAAAAAAATTAAATTATTCAAAAGAAAAATGAATATTCTCGATTATTCTTCAATTTTTTTACATCCAAGAGAATATTCTCACCTCACATCTGTAAATTGTTTCTCCATGAGGTTACCATCATTGTGGGGGTTACTTTTATCACTGTTATTAAGTAAGAAATGGCCCCCACATGCTAGTGCCGGGTCCCCAGGCCAGGATTTTTTCGTGCGCCCCACCCCGAAAAATTTTGTGCACCGTTCTGGAGAAAAAATTATGGTGTATTTTGCTAGTAAAAAAACCCTTTCGAGAAGAAAAAATCTTTAATGTCCCCCCCCCCCCCACATGGTAAAATCCTGCATACGCTACGGCACTTGTATATGCAGCAAAACATCGCTACAACTGTAATCGATAATAAATACATCTACAATATTTTTTCAAATCTTGTTTGGAATTGATTGGTTTAATGTTAAACTCTCGGTACAACAACATCCTCTACTATGATAAACCCCTCTATAACAATATTGTTAGGAGATTTTTGAAACAACAATATTTTTTATATTTTGTTCAAAATCGTTTTGAATTTAATTTTAACTTCGTCCCTTGTTCTTGTTCTTCTGAAGGCGTATAATATATAACATCAATATATTTGCCACTAAATGATCACAGAAAGCTAAAGTTATTTGTATTGCTACACTCTGTGTACGACACAAAAGTGTTATGCGGTAAACTTATTTACAGGGACAAAACACATGTAAGTGAATTTTATAAATAAAACAGTTGAAGTGCAGTGTCCAGTCCCCCTTCATTTATCACCAAATGCAGTGAGTGACTTCATTAGACACACGTGGTCAAACGGTTCTTCAACCACGGTTCACTAATAAACAAGCTGACCATATTTTCTTGATGAAAATGAGAGACATACATATATGTATTTAGCAGATACAGGACAAAAAAAATTCCAATACGGGACAAAAAAAAAATTGTCCTGTATTTTTGCACTAAATGATTCTGTACTCATTTATTTGGGTTAGGGGCTGTTCAAGTATTATGTCAGCGAAACTGAGACACCCCCCCCCCCCCCGAAGATAAATAAATTTTACGGTGAAAAAACATTTCATTATTTAATTTAATTATTAAATTATTTCATTACTATTTTAACTATTAAATCATTTTATTATTTAATTTGATCATTTAATTAATTCATTACTATTTTTAACTATTAAAACATTCAATTATTTCTCCCCGAAATGTTCAAAACCTGTTAACGAAATATCCTCTAAAAAGGAGAATTAGAATATTACAGAGAACAAACACACACACAGATGATTGAATTAGAATATTACAGAGAACAAACACACACACAGATGATTGAATCAGTATATTTTATTTAAGCGAAACTTTATTTCTAAAGTAAAACCATAGCAAGTGGTTGTATAATATACAACAATCAGGAGATACAGCAGTTGTTTAATTGAATTGTTATAACTCGATTATAATAATTAATATTTAATTTATGACAACATCCAGTTTGCTGTATGTCTTGTAATATTTAATTACTATGTATAATATTTTAATTGATTTTGTTAATATTAATATGTTGTGAGAGAAGACCAGCTGATGAATGAAAGACCAGCTCGCATTCGCGTCTTGAAGCTGGGAAACCGCAGAAAACCAACTTCAGCTGGCTTTTAATTCTGTAGGTTTTTGACAGCACTATCACAAAAGTCTCTATTGAACTTCCACCGAGTTTCAAATGAAGAACATTCAGAAGAAAAAATCGTGTACATTAGCACATTCATGAAACCTAGTATATGATAATATAGGCTTATATATAATTCTGTGGTGTTTGGTCAAAACATATGTCCAAAAAATGTCTAAACATGCTGACGAATGATATTGTCATTTGCACTTGTGGGTATGAGTCATTTCTGACTTTAAATTATAGTGAAAATGCTTATATCTCAAAAATGTAATTTTGGAGTTACGTTCTGACCAAACACCACAAACTTGCAAGTGGGTTAAAAATATGATTTGTGATGGGTATTATGCCTCCCGAAGGAAATGTTTGTTTGTTACTGTCTGTGCGTACCTGATTAAGAATTCACATTTTTTTCTCTTTCAAGTCTTTTCAGTTCTTTGAAATAAACTGCAAATAAATTTAATGAGATTTATCCAATTTTGGAATAGTATCTTAAGGTTATAATGTTAAAGCTTCTAAATTCTTCGTAACCAAACTTCTAAAACCACTTACCATGACCAATAGATTATTCTGAGAATATTCTCAAACCGAAAGTTATCAATATGAGGTGATTATGCCAAAAATTATTTGGTTTTAAATGTTCCAGTGAATGAAAACTTATATATTTTTTAAAAAGAAAAGAATTAGTAAAAAAATCTGGAGAAAAAAAAAACCGCATCTGTAATTATGACTGTTAGTGTGCAATGGTAATAAAGCCTTTGCAACATGTCCAGTCTATCGACTCTCTTCGACAATGTACACAGCACATTACGAAGTGTAAGTTTTTGCAAAGGGTAATGCTCCTTCGAGACCACTTGAACATGGGCGGGAGGCGTGGGGTGCCCCCCCGGCATCAAAGGTGGAGTCTACTGATCTAATGTATATATGAATTGACATCATCATCGTGCCCCCCCCCCAGCAATAATGACCGTGCCCCCCAGACTTCCAAGTCTATCTCCGCCTATGCACTTGAAAAAGCGACGTGCGAAATGTGTAAATTAAAATGCCCAATGCCAGGGTTGTTTGGTTTAAACCTTGGTTTTAACCCAAAAATCAAATAAAAGTGGCCTAAATATAATTTTTTTCTTGAGAAATATCATATTGGTTCATTATTAGCCAAAATTTTTCATTTTTACCACATTTTATATTCTTGGGGTACATTTCGATGGTATATCTTTAAATGGCATAAGATGGTATAAGTGGTTTTTTTTCAAAAAGTCTCATAAAAGTGGTCAGAATATATATATATTTTTCATATGAAGTATCTTAGTTATTTAAAGTTATACATAGAAGCCAAAATTTCTCATTCTTACCACATTTTCTAACCTTTGGCTACATTCTGATGCATTCTCTATCGCATTCTACATTCTCTACATTCTACATTCTCTATCTTTAGCAAATTCATGACTAAGGATTGCATCACACATCTAAATGTAGTGGTGTATTATTTCACAGGGTTTCTTTTTCCCTTCACAAAGAAGCAGCTACAGTAGTGACACCATCATGCTAGGGCCAGGTGGTCCTATAATCCAATAAAAACACTAGCTGTCCCTACAGGACAAAGACTAGTGTACTAGTAGTTACATTACCTCACAGATATTTTAATTTTCTTTCCCATAAGAAGTAGCACATCTCGTGCTGTATATCACCCATGCTTACTATTCAACAGTTTTTTTTATACTTTCATGGTTAAGCCCAGTTAATCAAGGTTCTACTGTATAGTAGTAACAAATTTATGAAAAATAATCAGCTATATATAGGGTGATTACAATTAAAAAGTTTCGATTCCAAAACTATGCAATAAGTACTGGTCAGAATGAGTTGAAAATTTGCATGGATACTCCTGAAGCAATGGAAATTTCTTTCGTAAAAGGAAAAAAGTGGAAAATGTGCAAGTAGATGATGCTGTACTTGGCCAGCAGTATAATCTATTTTGTGCAACCACATCATTTCGGCACTTCTACAGCATCAGTGTGTGGATAGAACAACTTCTATCAAGATGCACATCGCAATACCAGCAAAGCAGCTGCTGAAGACCCATTTCAACAATAACAGGATGGCTGTCAGTTCACTTGACCTTAATCCTTGCAACTTTTGGCTGTGGGGGGGTTCTTCAAAATGTTATGAACAGTGATCAGATTGCAAACTTTGGTGAATTGAAAGCTTCATCCCCCTATATGTTAGAAGTTCCTCAGGAATATTTACGGTGGGGTGCGTTTGGTTTAATAAAGGTGAATTGCAAGCGCATCCACAGCATGACCAGGGCATACTCTGATCTGTTGTTGAACAAGAATTTTTATGCTTTCACCTCATAGCCAAAACACTGTGAACAACATATTTAACATTTCTTGAGTAAGTCATACTTATTTGTTTGATTACTTCACTTTTTTGTGATGTTTTTGCAAATTATGTAATCGTGTAATGCTATAATTAAGTTATGATTTTGCCATGACTGGCTATCGTTTCCATTCTGGGAGCAAATTTCCCTTGATGTCATTAATTTAACATTTTAATGTTCTTTTTCCCCTACACTTAATGAAATTCCATTTCTTCAAGAATATTCATGTCAATTTTCAAGTCATTCTGACAATCCAGGGTTGGTAAAAAACCCGGTTTTTTTGAAAAAAACCAAAAAACTGGGTTTTTTTGGTTTAAACCAGGTTTTTTTTGGTTTAAACCGGTTTTTTTGTTTTAAATAGTATTAACATTAAAAACAATGAAATTTCTGAAAAATCATTCAAACTTCCAATAGTTAACTAAAATAAAATGTTTATTAATGAAATTAACACTATTCCCATGCTAATTAATCAATAAATATTTATTACATTTTAACAAAAACCAACTTTTGCAATTTAATTATTTTTTGCTTAACTGAATGGATTGTTTGAAAATTCTTTCAATGTTATTATTAATCATATAGTATATAAAGGTTTTTCTCCAGTTACTTTCAGCATACTTAATTAGGAAGCTATTTTGCAAAAAGCAATAAAAATTAGGTGAATATAATGTATTTAATGAAGCATAAATAATGCAGATTAATTAGCAATGGTTTACGATATACGGGGTGGTTATAACTAAGGTTCTGATTTCAAAACACTGTAAAAAAAAAGAACGATTGTCAGAATGACTTGAAAATTGACATGAATATTCCTGAAAAAATTCAATTTTATTTGATAAAGGGGAAAAAGATAATTAAAAATGTAAAATTAACGACATCATCCAACATGCGGGAAATTTGCCCGCAGAATGGAAACAATAGACAGTCATGGCAGAATAAAAACTATAATAAAAATTAGGTAAATATAATGTATTTAATGAAGCATAAATAATGCAGATTAATTAGCGATGATTTACTATATACAGGGTGATTATAACTAAGGTTTGGATTTCAAAACACTGTAAAAACAGAATGATTGTCAGAATGACTTGAAAATTAGCATGAATGTTCCTGAAAAAATGGAATTTTATTTGGTAAAGGGGAAAAAGATAATTAAAAATGTAAAATTAACGACATCATCCACCACTTGGGAAATTTGCTTGCAGAATGGAAACGATAGCCAGTCATGGCAAAATGATAACTTAATTATAGCATTTCACGATTTCATAATTCATGGAAACATCACAAAAAACAAAGTAATTGAACAAATAACTACAACTTACTTAAGAAATGTTAAATATGTTGTCCACCGCGTGTTCTTACTATGAGGTTGAAAGCACAAAAATTCTTGTTCAACAGCGAAATCAGAGTATGCCACGGTCATAATGTGGATGTTCTTGCAATTCAGCTTTATTAAACCACTTAATCTGACCACTGTTTATAACATTTTGAGGTCCCCCACAGCCAGGAGTTGCAAGGGTTGAGGTGCATCCTGTCGAAATGGGTCTTCTGCAGCTGCTTTGCTGGTATTGCAATGTGCATCTTGATAGAAGTTCTATCCACACACTGATGCTGTGGAAGTGCTGAAATGATGTTGTTGCACAAAATAGATTTATACTGCTGGCCAAGTACAGCATCATCTACTTGCACATTTTGCACTTTTTTCTTTTGCGAAAGAAACTTCCATTGCTTCAGGAGTATCCATGCAAATTTTCAAGTCATTCTGATCAGTACTTATTGTATAGTTTTGGAATCAAACTTAAATTATAATCACCCAGTATATAGCTGATTATTTTTCAAAAATCTGTTACTACTATACAGTAGAACCTTGATTAACTGGGCTTAACAGTGTGTGCGTGTGTGTGAAAGTATAAAAAAAACAACTATTGAATATTAAGACTGGGAGATATACAGTAGGAGATGTGCTACTTCTTATGGGAAAGAAAATGAAAATGTATGTGAGGTAATGTAACCACTAGTACACTAGTCTTTGTCCTTTAAGGACAGCTGGTGTCTTTATTGGATTATAGGACCACCTGCCCCTAGCATGATGGTGTCACTACTGTAGCTGCTTCTTTGTGAAGGGAAAAAGAAACCCTGTGAAATAATACACCACTACATTTAGATGTGTGATGCAATCCTTATTCATGAATTTGCTTAAGATAGAGAGAGCGTCAGAATGTAGCCAAAGGGTAGAAAATGTTGTAAGAATGAGAAATTTTGGCTTTTGTATATAACTTTAAATAACTAAGATACTTCATATGAAAAATATATATATTCTGGCCACTTTTATGAGACTTTTTAAAAAAACCACTTATAAAATCTTATGTCATTTAAAGATATACCATCAGAATGTACCCAAGGATATAAAATGTGGTAAAAATGAAAAATTTTGGCTAATAATGAACCAATATGATATTTTTCAAGGAAAAAAATTATATTTAGGCAACTTTTATTTGATTTTTTTGAAAAAAACCGAAGTGGTTTTTTTTAAAAAAACCACTTGGTTGAAACCAAGGTTTAAACCATGTGGTTTAAACCAAACAAACCAACGTGGTTTAAACCAAACAACCCTGTGACAATCGTTCTTTTTTTTTACAGTGTTTTTAAATCAGAACCTTAATTATAATCACTCTGTATATCGTAAGTCATCGCTAATTAATCTGCATTATTTATGCTTCATTAAATACATTATATTCACTTAATTTTTATTACTTTTTGCGAAATAGCTTCCTAATTAAGTATTACTGAAAGTAACTGGAGAAAAACCTTTTATATATTATATGATTAATAATAACATTGAAAGAATTTTCAAACACACAGTAATCCATTGAGTTAAGCAAAAAATAATTAAATTGCAAAAGTTGGTTTTTGTTAAAATGTAATAAATATTTATTGATTAATTAGCATGGGAATATTGTTAATTACATTAATAAACATTTTATTTTAGTTAATTATTGGAAGTTTGAATGATTTTTCAGAAATTTCATTGTTTTTAATGTTAATACTATATAAAACAAAAAAACTGGTTTAAACCAAAAAAACCTGGTTTAAACCAAAAAAACCTGGTTTAAACCAAAAAACCGGTTTTTTTACCAACCCTGCCTTGTAGCGTGTTTCGTTACATAAATACATTATATTCACCTAATTTTTATTATAGTTTTTGCGAAATAGCTTCCTAATAAGTCATACTGAAAGTAACTGGAGAAAACGTGTGTATATATATATATGATTAATAATAACATTAAAAGACTTTTTTCAAACATAAAGTAATCCATTGAGAGTTAAGCAAAAAATTAAATTGCAAAAGTTGGTTTTTGTGAAAATGTAAGAAATATTTATTAATTAATATGGGAAACAATAATGTAATTAACACTATGTACTAAAACATTTCATTTTAATTGATTGTGAGAAGGGTTAGAAGTTTGAGGGATTTTTCAGAAATTTCATTGTTTTTAACTTTTAACATTCATACAATTTAAATAAAAAAAAAACTGGTTTAATTAAAAAAAAACCTGGATTTTTGGTTTTTTTTCAAAACAGGCGGTTTTACAACATTATTACACCTTTTTTTTAAAGGGATTTTGGGATTAGTTTACACATTTCACTATGCCCAATGACTGTGTTGTTTATGATAAATGAAGCATTTCCATTTCTAGTTCTTTGCGGAGCATTGTAAATATTGTTGTAAACACAGTTGCATACTGCAGCATTTGTAATATTTGGCAATATATCGAGGACTTGCTGCTCAATTAAAACCTATTATGCGAATTTTATGGGTTGGATTTGGTGAAAAATTAAGGGCTGAAGACTACAATCCAACTGGGCTGAAGACAAATTTGTTGTCTGGTTAGAGATATGTCAAAGCCCAGCATATAAATTGATTAGTGAAGTGCATAGGAAGTTGTAAATGCCTTGCCTGTGCATCAAAAACTAGTTTCCTCATTTAGGCCTGTTGCTGTCTGTGGATAGACGGCTGGACTGTTTGACAGGAACATCAGCTTCCATTCAAGCGCCTCAAAGTTGACAACAGCAGAAAACTAACTTCAGCCAGCTTCTAATCCCTTGTTTCTTTGACGGCACTGTCACAGTAGTCTCTCCTGAACTTTCAACAAGTTTCGAATGAAGATCTTTCTGAAAGAAATAAGAAGTCAAGAATCTAATCACATTCATAAACCCAAAATCATGAGTATCAAACATTCATAAACAGAGGGGTTATCTGAATTGACCCATATTGTCGGAATTGGGAAACAGAAAATGGGTTAACATTATGGTTGTCGGTTACTCTACCTCCAGAGGCGGAACAGTTTTTGATGTCCTGAGCACTGGTGTACGCAGGAAGGAGGGGGGGCGGGCTTCTGTGAAGCCAAGAGTATAGTGTCGTTGTGGATGAAGAAATTTAACCCCCCCCCCCCCCACC